>NC_081556.1:133713519-134013519 GCF_963082655.1 Stomoxys calcitrans | reverse complement strand
TCACTGCGACACCCCTTTGGGGAGATACCATACCTTTTTTTCAAATGGCACAGTAACTCGCAAATGCCACCAACATTAGAAGGGGGATAACCACCACAGAATTTTTTTTCGAAAATTCTTGACAGGATTCGTACTCAGAAGCAAGGCATTAAAAGGGGACGTTTGGACCTCTTCGCCACGGTGGCGATCTAATCTACGACCCCTAAACTACGAATAAAAGCGAAATGGTTGAGTAAGACCAGGAACTAAAAAATAATTTTTAATCAGTATCATTCGTCTACGATAGATTTCAGCGCCATTTATCGCTAGAAATATTTTCAAATTCATATTCAATTAGTGGTGATGGTTTAACGATTTTAATCGCAAATTCCATTAAAAATCGTTGGCTTCCAGTTTTGATAAGACTGTTATATAATTCACCATAATTACCTAGCAATAATTTCAAATCACATTAAAATTTCGAGGCTCTTTCCTCAATTAGGATAATTTTTGCGAAAATTCACGCCCAATTTAGCTGCCATTTGGATCGCGATAAATCAATTCAAATGACGATGAAACGATATGCAGCATTATTTTCGAATTTTCGCGTGAAATCAAATTCGTGTAAAAACAGAATTAGGAGTATGATCCATAAAGACAAAATTTTTCGATTTGGTTTTTTTTAGCTCTGAAATTTATCTTTTACATGCATTACCTTTTATTGTCGTATTAAGAATTCTTTATAACGCTAGGGCAATGGCTCTACACGCTTGAATTTATTTGAACTTACAAAACGTTTAATGTACTTCATATCGAAATTCTTGAATTCTATATCCATATAAAGAATTGTTGAAACAGCAGGTTGCCTTATTGTTTTTTTATCATATTCCAATATATGTCTGTTCTTATCTCTTTGTTTTTCTAAAACTTTGATGACTCATTTATTGTGAAAGTCGAAATTTCTCTGTTCGTTTTGTATTATTTGCCATTATGACCGCAGCAATGCGGTGTCATTGTTTCCAATATTTGAATTCTTTCTATTGTTCGTTAACCACACTGCTCAATGAACTTCGCTATTCAAATTAAGGTGCTGTCTGCCTTTAGAATGGACATTTCTTTATTGCAAAAAAAAACAGACGACTGACATGCTAAGTACTGCCATGCAATGTGATTATTATGGTTATATAGAAACAAGAAAGTGTGAAATTTTGCACGTATTTTTCATAAGTGCTGATAATGTCTGTTTTAAAGCCAACAATCAACTTGAAAAATTTACAATAGGCATATTGATATAAAGGAAGGGTTTTAATACCATGTTCAGATATAATTTTGTCAAAAATTATTTTTACTGAAATGTGTAAAAAGAAGTTAGCTTAATAAGAAAAAATGTTTCATATTGTTGTATACTTATAGAAAATATCAATATTGTTTTTTATGATCACCAATTTAGGAAGAGGTGTACTAAACTAGACATTGTAACGCATCAAAATAAGTATATATATTCTTGATCGTCTTGACATTCTAAGTTGATCTAGCCATGTCCGTCCTTCCATCCATCCCCCTATTTGTCCGCCTGTCGAAATCATGACAGCAATCGAACGAATAAAGATATCCTTTTGAAGTTTTGCACAGATACTTCATGTTGAATTAAGTCATTGAGAATTGCAAATTGGGGCTATATTGGTTCAGATTTGGATATAGCTCCCATGTAAACCGATCCGCAATTATTATCCGATTTGGCTGAAATTTTGCTATGACTTCCAATAAGTGTGCCAAGTACGGTTCAAATAGGTTTCAAATAGCAAATTTTGCCCATGAACATTTCATTAAGGAACAGGGGCAAACTTCTCACATATCAATGAGTGCAGTCCGATTCAAGTTTAAGCTTAATGATAAGGGGCCTCCTTTTTATAGCCGAGTCCGAACGGCGAGCCGCAGTGCGACAACTCTTTGGAGAGAAGTTTTACATGGCATAGTACCTCATAAATGTCGCCAGCATTAGGAGGGGAAAACCACCGCTGAATATTTTTTCTGATGGTCTTGCCAGGATTTGAATCCAGGGGTGCAGGGTCATGGGCCTCTGCGCTACGGTGGCCTTGGTTGAAATCGGTTATAGCTCCAATATAAACCGTTCTCCCCATTGTAGATCTTGAGCCCCTGAAGGCCGCAATTGTTGGCCGATATGACTGAAATTTTGCCCGTAGTGTTTTGTTAAGACTTTCACCATCCATGGGGGAAAATTTTCAAGAAGTTTTATGTTACGATTTCTAGCGGTTGTTCCAAGTATGGTCCAAATCGGTGAATAACCTGATGTAGCTCCCATATAACCGATCCACCGATCCCGATTACACTCTTGATCCCTTGCAAACCGCAATTATTGGCCGTTTTGACTTAAATTGTGCACGTAGTGGTTTGGTATGACTCATTACTCATGGTTAGTACAGTCTAAATCAGCTTATAGTCTGATAAAGCTCCCATATAAACCCATCTGTCGTTTGGCCTTTTACTGCTCCTAAAATCATCAATATTTGCCTAGTTGGGCAGAAATATAGTTCGTAAAGTAAAATTACGCCCTTCAACTATGTTACTTTGCGTAAAGTTTTAGCAGAATCCATGGCGATAGGTTCCCAAAATTCATCCCGACCGATCTTAGCACGTTTTTAATTGTTTCAATATATAATTGGTTAGCAGATTTTCCAAAATATGGTACTGTTCTTTAGAACATTTTCTTTCAAAAATTTCTTAGGAAATTTGCAAATTTCATTTTCTTTAGTAAATATTTCCACTTCAAACATTTTGTTAAAATTTTATATACATATATAGACAATTTTGTCGTTGGATTACTTTAGCTTTAACCATTGTGTTTTTATTCAATGTCTTTGCTTCTATTTCAAAGTGGAAAATAATACAATAAAAACCCTTTAAAGAGTTTCAGCAATTGAGGTGTGCTAAATGGATTGGAGGGCGGGCTTTAGCGATTGCGAATTCGGCCTTTGTCAGAGGTCTCATCAGCTTGCGATGCCACCAAAAGATATCATGCTCTCCCCTACTCACTAATTAGTGAGCAGTACAATGGTGGAAGCATGCCTTTCGAATAAAACGTCGGATACATTCAAAAAATACATTTAACATCAGCAACCCCCACAAAGCCAAAAACTTATCCAGACAATCTTTGATGGCCATGGAATAACCTTTCAATATCAGTATATTGCAGCTACTTCTTTTTCGACGTGCTGTTCGCGCATTCATTCGTTTTTGAGCTTATTTTGTCTAGACACAGAAAAAAAATTTAAAAGTTTTATTTTTCTAAAAAATGACAAAAAAAAAATTATAAAATTTTTTAAAAAATTTGTTAAAGTTGTCTCTAGAAAACGTCTCTAGAAACGAAATATCCATTTCCGACCCCATACAGTAGGGTCGTCGTAAAAATCTAGGTCCATCGTCCATCTGTCCCTTTGTCTGTTGAAATCGCGCCAAAGTCTTTAAAAATAGAGATTTTGAGTTGCAACTTTGCAGAGTTTCTTTTTTTCCCAAAGGCAGGTTAAGTTCGAAAATGGGCTTTATCGGAATATATTTTGATATAGCCCCCATATAGACCGATCTCCTGATTTAAGTCCTTGGGGCCAAGAAAGGCGCATTTATTGCGCAATTTCGCTGATATTTGGCCCAGTGAGTTGCGTAAGGTCCCTCGATCATCGTACCGATTACCGGTCAAGTAAAGGTTATGTTTGGATATAGCCCCAAATAGACCGATCTCCCGATTCAGTATCTTGAGCTAATAGTAGGGGTACTTATTGACCGATTTGGATGATATTTGACATTTCGATTTCAGCGAAATAGGATAATAAATGCGCCTTTTGTGGGTTCAAACCTTAAATAGGGAGATCGGTACATAAGGCTGACATAGCGAAATGTAGCCCCGATTGTCAAACGACCTAGCCTAATTACGCTATGTATGGCCCCTATCGGGAGATCGGTATATATGACAGGTTTCTCCAAATATTGACCGATTGTGACCATATAGAGCTCGCAAGTTGAATAGCCTAACACAACTCACTGTACCAAATTTCATCGAAATCGGAAGAAAACTGCTCCTCCTATGAGGCTCAATACTCTATATTGGAAGACCGGTCTGTATGGCAGCTATATCCAAATATGATCCGATCTGGACCATGTTCAACAAATAGATGGAGGGGTCTTCCAGAACGCGCTGTGCCAAATTTTATCGAATTCGGATGAAAAATGCTCCTTTTATAGGAAAGAAATTCTCCTCTTCTCATTTTGAGGGTAAATAAACTTCGCGCCCAGTCCAAACTTAACGCCTTTGTACTTGTTTTTACCCAAAAATGCCAAATAATTTGAAAATTTTTCTCTTCCCTGAAAATTTGTGATGAACACACGGTTTTGGCTTTATGATGCGTTTTCATGTTTATTTTAAGGCACATAAAGCAAGACCCTTACCCCTCTGCCAAATGAAACTTTCGACATTTGACCAAAAGCAGTAAAATGTGGCAGTAATGAAGCCTCAACTGGTTTTAAGTACGCATCAAATTTAACAGACAAAAATGCTAAAATACAATACAAAACTTGGTAAGTACTCTACCAATGGACCGACAGACAGACGGACGAAAGTCCAACCAGGCCAGACTGACAGCAAACAAAAAAAAAAACACACACACATAGCGTCAAGAAGAGTTTTATGACTTTTTAACAGCTGCAAATTCTTGTATCTCCATAAAGAGCGGAAGACTTGGAGTGGTTTGGTTTCGTTAGCTTGGTTTTTTATTTCATACTCAAAATATGAACTCGAAGGGTTTTGCAATGCCTAAAACTGCGGCTATCGACACAAAGAACATGAACTCAATACCAGTTATTATTATTAAGCCAAGAGCAAAGAACGTGTGCTTTAAGCGGCCATAAGACATGCATGCAGGTATATGTGCCATATGTCCAAACTTCCATGCTTCCGCCCGTACGTCCGTCTGCCCTTCGCATCAGTATTGCTAAATGTTAAATTTTGTCAAATCTTAATTATAACTTGTTTAAAAGCAGGCTCTGTATGAAAGTGTGATTTCAAAGTTAAAAACAGAAACAACATTTTTTTTTATGGCGAGCAATAAAAGGAAATTGGGATCAAATTTGTTAAAGATGGTATTTTGCAACATTTTATTTAGGTTGAATAAAAATTTTCTATACTAAAAGAAATGGACAGAACTTTTTAATGAAATATAAAAAAATAGAAATTTTTAACTAAATTCCCCATAGAAATAAAATTTTTATGAAAGTACAGTTTTGAAAAAAATTGCTATGGAATTTAAACTTCAACAACATTTTACATGAAAATAAAATTTCAAATCAAGTTTTGACAAAATCCTATATATAACAAGTAAGGACGGGCTAAAGCAGGGCGAAGCTAACCTTATGTTACCCTACACCACATTGGATATGCAGGCTAAGTCTTGGAATCGGTTAACAAATGACCAAAATATTGCAATTCTAGTCCAAATCAGCCAAACATATATACGGGAACTATATCTGAATCTGAACTGATTTCTATGAAATTCATCAATAAAGTCAAGACTCAAAAGAGAATCACTTGTGCAAATTTTCGTGAGAATCGGTTAACAAATATCAAAATTATTGCAATTTTAGTCCAAATCGGAGGGATATATATATGGGAGCTATATCCAAATCTGAACCGATTTCTATGAAACTCACCATTAATGTCAAGACTTATAAGAGAACCACTCGTGCAAAATTTCGTGAGAATCGGTTTACAAATGACGATATAATTGGAATTTTAATCCAAATCGGACGAACATATATATGGGAGCTATATCAAAATCTGAGCCGATTTTTAGGAAATTCACCAGTAATGTCGAGACATATAAGAGAATCACTAGTGCAAAATTTCGTGAGAATCAGTTCACAAATGACGATATAATTGGAATTTTAATCCAAATCGGACGAACATATATATGGGAGCTATATCAAAATCTGAGCCGATTTTTAGGAAATTCACCAGTAATGTCGAGACATATAAGAGAATCACTAGTGCAAAATTTCGTGAGAATCAGTTCACAAATGACGATATATTTGCAATTTTAGTCCAAATCGGACGAACATATATATGGGAGCTATATCCAAATCTGAACCGATTTTTATGAAATTCGTCAATAATGTCAAGACTTATAAGAGAACCCCTCGTGCAAAATTTCGTGAGAATCGGTTAACAAATGACAATATAACTGCAATTTTAGTCCAAATCGGACGAACATGTATAGTGGAGCTATATCTAAATCTGGTCCGTTTTCTATTAAACTCACCAACAATGTCAAGACTTATAAGAGAACCCCTCGTGCAAAATTTCGTGAGGATTGGTTTACAAATGACGATATAATTGCATTTTTAGTCCAAATCGGAGGAACATAAATATGGGCGCTATATTGAAATCTGAACCGATTTTTTCCAAATTCTATAGGTTTCGTCTCAAGGCCCAAGAAAATACTTGTGCCAAATTTGAAGACGACCGGATGAAAATTGTGACTTCTACTTTGTATAAAAATTAACATGGACAGACGGACAGACAGATAGACGGACATAGCTAAATCAAATCAGAAAGTGATTCTGAGTCGATCGGTATACTCTTTTCCTTCTGGATGTTACAAACAAATTCACTAAATTATAATACCCTGTACCACAGTAGTGGTGTTGGGTATAAAAATCAATTAGGTTTTGTTTGTTTGTCGGTTTGTTTGTTCCGTATAGACTCAAAAACGGTTGAATCGATTACCTTGAAATTTTCACAGATTGTGTAGGAAGGGGGGCGCACCCTCCCCCTTACCCTAAAAATACCACCCAAAATCAAAAGTGGACCGTCCGGGACAATATGGGTATCAAATGAATGGTATTGAAGAGTAGAATACGAATATGGTATTAAAATCTGGGTACAAGCGCCCAGGAAGTCGCCCTAAACCTCAAAACGCTTCCAAGCAAGGAACGTTCATATCAATATGGAACTCAAATGAAAGATATTCGGGAGTATATTACGAATCTGGCATACAATATCAGGTCGAGGTTTAGGGAGTCAGTCGGCCCCTTTTTAGGTGCCAAGAGTTGAAATCGAGAGATCGCTCTATATGGCAGCTATATCCAAATCTCAACTGAGATGGGCCAAATTGAAGAGGGATATCGAAGGGTCTAACACAACTCACTGTCCCAAATTTCGGCGTAATCGGGCAATGAATGCGTCTTTTATGGCTCCAAGAACTTAAATCAAGAGATCGGTCTATATGGCAGCAATATTCAATTTTGGACCGATCTGAGCCAAATTGAAGAAGGGTATCGAAGGTGCTAATGCAATTCACTGTCGCAAATTTCAGCGACATCGGAAAATAAATGCGCTTTTTATGGGTCCAAGACCTTAAATCGAGAGATCTGCCTTAATGGTAACTATATCCAAATCTGGACCGATCTGGGCCAAATTGGGGAAAAATGTCGACGGGCCTAACACAACTCAGTGTCCCAAATTTTGGGCAAAATTTTATGGGCGCAAGACTTTAAATCACGAGATCGGTCTATATGACAAAAAAAAAGAAAACAATTAAGAGCCTGCTAAGTTCGGCCGGGCCGAATCTTATATACCCTCCACCATGGTTGCATATGTCGGTTTCTTTGCGCAGTATCTGTTTTTAAGCAAACCAAGTATAATGAAGCGAACTCGGGATATCGGTTTATATGGGAGCTGTATCAAGCTATAGATCGATTCTGACCATATTGCACACGCATGTTGAAGGCCATGGGTGGGGCCGTTGTACAACATTTGTGCCAAATCGGATGAGAATTGCGCTCTCTAGAGGCTCAAGAAGTCAAGACCCAAGATCGGTTTATATGGCAGCTATATCAGGTTATGAACCGATTAGGACCAAACTTCGCACAGTTATTGGAAGTGATATCAAAACACTATGTGCGAAAGTTCAGTCAAATCGGACGAGAATTGCGCCCTCTAGAGGCTCAAGAAGTCAAGACCCAAGATTGGTTATATGACAGCTATATTAGGTTATGGACCGATTAGGACCATACTTAGCAAAGTTGTTGGAAGTGATATTAAAACACTATGTGCGAGATTTCAGTCAAATCGGACGAGAATTGCGCCCTCTAGAGGCTCAAGAAGTCAAGACCCAAGATCAGTTTCTATGGCAGCTATATCAAAACATGGACCGATTTGGCCCATTTACAATCTCAATCGACCTACACTAATAGGAAGAATTTTTGCAAAATTTCAAGCGGCTAGCTCTACTCCTTCAAAAGTTAGCGTGCTTTCGACAGACAGACGGACGGACGGACAGACGGATCACGAATATATATACTTTATGGGGTTTTAGACGCATATTTCGAGGTGTTACAAACAGAATGACGAACTTAGTATACCCCCATCCTATGGTGGAGGGTATAAAAAATCTAAGAAAAATGTTTTATATAAATAAAATTTTTTATTCTATAGTAGAAAAAATGTTTTTTTTCTGAATTTCTATGGACATTTTATGGAGATAAAAATTTTTCAACTGTTTTAAATTATTGTTACTATTTTTATTTATTATTATCTTATAGAAATAAAATTTTCAATAATATTTTCTATATATGTTCATACATATATATTTATTGTATGGTTTACCCAACTCAAGTTCTACCTTTCCCTAAGGTTTCTGAATGTTCAGTAATATTTGGATTTCTTATGAAAAAGACCAGCCACCTTGACTTGTGTTTGCTATTTACACTCTAAATATGGGTATGATGAAGTGCTTCAATTTATTTCCTGTTTAACAGGAAGACCAACAACAGATTTCATAATAAATTCTCTGTATGTGTTAGCATTTTCTCAATGTCTCTCCACATGTCCATTACACAACCCACGTTTCAAAGACTTTTGTCTTTGGAAATTCATTGGGTTCTTTTCGACATGTGTTTGCATGTACAAACAAATTCACTTCAGGTAGTTCTGCTTCTTATTTTACGTGTCTTTTTTTCAGGATAGTTTAACAACTAAATTTTAAAATCGCCCATTGTTTTGAGAGGCGAAAGGCTAAAAAAAAATATTTGTCTGTGATTTCTCTTGAAGTCATTAGGCTTCTAAATCATCAGTGTCTGAGGTAGGTCATATTCATCATCATCTTCGTCTTTATGGACAAACGACTGGATTTGGCGGCTATGGCTAATTCTTAATCTGTTGTCAAGGTAAGGCTACCTGAAATTTTAGGCTTAAGCCATAAGCCACAGATGACGTATTGATGAATTCTTGGTAACATGAGAACTGTGATTTAGGTAATATGAGTGCTTTTTGCTGTTGTTGCTGGTGGCCAAATACGAGTATGCTGTTCAACGTTTGGGGAAAATGAGATGTATTTTTTTTTTGCAAATGTTGTCAAAATTTTGTTTTCCAAGAAATGTTTAAAAATGTTGTTGAATTTTTTAGAAAAGATTTTGGGGCTAAGGCCCTCAAAAGACACATTGACTAAAAATTGTCACATTGAGTTGCGCAAATACCCCTACAAATACTCATCATCCATATTAGGGGTGTGAAGGCTTCAAGGGCCGTACGTTGGTATGTTGTACTTTAACCGAATCTATTGCTGAAACGCCTCTATGATATAAATACCACAATAATCACGCTCGACAACCCTGTCTATTAGCTGTACTTTTTCCCAATGCGTGTGTTTTTGTGTAATGACAGATTGTTTTTTCTACACAATTACACTGCTCCCATGGTATACACAAGAATCGGTGCATCTGTTGGAAGTTGTACTGATGGCTTTGAACGCCAGACAACAGCTACGGCTCTCGCTGCTGCTCCGTGTGCTCAGGTTCGAATCCCGGCCGCGCTCTGCCGAATTTTTTAATTTTCAAATCTTTTTGCCTGTTAGGGTGCAGATCATTAAATTTTACAATTTCTTGTTTGTTTCTCTTTCGAGGTAAGCTGATTAATCGGAGCTTCTTCTTTTATTTTTTAAAATTTTATTTGGTATTTTTTAGTTGTAATTTGATTTCGTTTTATTTTTAGTTTTTATTTTATTTTATATTATTATTTATTATATATTATTTTATTTATATTTTAAAAACCTTCCAAAATTAAATTGTAAGTTAAAATTTTGTCGCAAAACAAACAGCAATTTCGTTTTTTAGTTTATTATACTACATATTCGGTCGACAATTCCCAATTCTTTGCCTTATAAATAACATGTAAAGTTAGCTGCTTTAAGAAACCCTTTAACCACGTGTGACCATTTGAGATTCAGTCAAAGCTAAACAGTTTCCATAAATTATGACTTTTCTTAAAGATTATTGACATTTATGTCTCTGCACATAATTAACCTCCAAAAATAATTTACCGATATTATTTTACACAAACTGGGCCACCTGGTTTGGACCACCAAACGACTGACTAATCTTTCCCCAAACTTTAAATAACTTTTCAGTTGGAGTCAACAAAGTGTGTGCATATATTAGTGTAATTTAAAACTACGAAAGATGGTTTAGTAAATAAATATTAAATATCCCATACATCTATTTATGAAAACCACTCGTTCTAGTGTTCTTGCCAAGAAATAATATCAAATTTAGGCCCTTAGAATTAATTCAAAAACAAAATTCAAGCTGAGATTAAAAGTTTGGTTTTTTTTAAAGCCCCAACATCACCACATGAGATTTAGGTGTTGTGAATGAATCGAAATCATTTACATGTAGGCCATAATTTGTTAATATATTCAAATAGGTGTCCCTAGCCAGCATCATTAGGTGACGTGAAATATGGAATAAATATTGAAATAAATACTCATGCTGATTTCGGAACTTTATACTTCCTTAAGAAGAAATGTATTGAAAATTTTCGAATTCATTGATTATTATCATTGATTTATTAACAATGAAGCATAGAAATATGTTTGGGTTACCTGCTGCTTGAAAGTATTGTCCACAATTTTTGTTAAATTTGTTTACTAACCTGCAAAGAGAAAAAATAAAATATTTATTAATATTTGAATTTAAAACGAGTAAAAGTGTGTTTAAATCGTTCGGGCCGAATCTCATATACCCTCCACCATAGAACACATTAATCAAGTTCTTTGCCCGATATCATTTTATAGGCAAACAAAGGATAACGGATAAGAATTGGTATGCCATTGGAGTTTTATCAGGTTATGGGCCATACTTGGCTTTGATGTTGCAGACCATAGTAGGTGTCATTTTCAGCGTTACTATTGGAAAATTTCAAAAAGGGACACAAATATAGCATATGTTGAAAAAAGTAGCAAAATTTTTCTAAATAGGTGGCACAATCTAGTGGGTTGCCCAAAAAGTAATTGCGGATTTTTCATATAGTCGGCGTTGACAAATTTTTTCAACAGCTTGTGACTCTGTAATTTCATTCTTTCTTCTGTCAGTTATCAGCTGTTACTTTTAGCTTGCTTTAAAAAAAAAGTGCGCGAAATTTTGTTTACATTTGTTCGTTTGGCGTCAATTTTAATATGGAGCCCACAAAGGAGCATTTTCGTCATATTTTACTTTATTATTTCCGTAAAGGAAAAAACGCGGAGCAGGTTGCTAAAAAGTTACGAGATGTGTATGGTGATAAAGCCTTAAAAGGAAGACAGTGTCAAAATTGGTTTCGCAAATTCCGTTCTGGAGATTTTTCACTTAAAGATGAGCCACGTTCAGGTCGGCCGTATGAAGTTGATGATGACTAAATCAAAGCTTTAATTGAATTGGATCGTCATGTAACTGAGCGTGAGATAGGAGAGAAGTTAAATATACCAAAATCAACCGTTCATTATCACATAAAAACTCTTGGACTGGTGAAAAGAAAAAATTGAAAAAATTTGTCAACGCCGACTATATGAAAAATCCGCAATTACTTTTTGGGCAACCCAATATATAGGCATAACGTTCGGTAAAGCCGATTCCATGTATTAGAAGTTTTCTAGACAATTTCTCTCACTGTGGAGGCCATGGCATGCTTATTTAAGGCCATAATAGTCTACGATATGGAGAATTTCAGCCAAATTTAATAAGAATTTGCTCTGCAGGGGCTCAAGACTTAAACCGAAAATGGATTTAATAAATAAAAAGTATTTGAATGAGAACAAGTAAAAAGGCGTTAAGTTCGGCCGGGCCGAACTTTGGATATCCACTACCTCGGGTATATATGTAAACTAACTTTCATCAAAATCCTGTGAAAATTGCATACCTTATATCCCATAGTAGTTATATTGAAATATTATCCGATTTGGACCAAATACCAATAGTACAAGTCATTGTTTAATTGTGTAAAACAAAATATTGGTCTTTTTAGTAGCTATATTAAAAATAAATAGATCTGAACCATATACAATATGGATGTTGAAAAGCCTAACATAAGTCACTGTGTCAAATTTCAGTTAAATCGCATTATAAATGCGTCTTTTTTGAGGCCAAGACTTTAAATCGAGATATCGGTCTATATGACAGCTATATTCAAATCTTCATCGATCTAGACCAAATCGCAGATATGTGTGGAGGGGCATAACTTAACTTATGGCTCCAAATCTTAAAACCGTGAGATCGGTCTATATGGCAGCTATATCCAAATATAGACCGATCTGTGCCATAATAAAGAAGTATGTCAAGGGGCTTAACTTAACTCACTGTCCCAAATTTCGGCGACATCGGACAATAAATGGGCCTTTTATGGGCCCAAAGCTTTAAATCGAGAGATTGGTCTATATGGCAACTATATCCAAATATCGACCGATCTGGGCCCAAAATCTTAAATCGAGAGATCGGTTTATATGACAGCCATATGCAAATCTTGATCGATCTAGGCCAAATTGCAGAAATATGTCGAGAGGCTTAACATAACTGACTGTCTTTTATGGGATCAAAACCTTAAATCGAGAGATCGTTCTGTATGGCAGCTATATCCAAATCTGGACCGATCTGGCTTAACACAACTCACTGTCCCAAATTTCGGCTACATCGGATCATAAATGCACCTTTTATGGACCAAAGACCATAAATCGAGAGATCGGCCTATATGGCAGCTTTATCCAAATCTGAACCGATCTAGGCCAAATTGCAGAAAGATATCGAGGGGGGCCAAATTAAAGAATGATATCGTGGGGCCTAACACAACTCACTGTCCCAAATTTCGGCTACATCGGATCATAAATGCACTTTTTATGGACCCAAGACCTTAAATCGAGAGATCGGTCTTTTGGCGGCTTTATCCAAATCTGATCCGATCTGAGCCATATTGCAGAAAGATTTCGAGGGACCTAACCTAACTCACTGTCCCAAATTCCGGCGACATCGGACAATAAATGCGCCTTTTATGGGCCCAAAGCCTTAAATCGAGAGATCGGTCTATACTGCAGCTATATCCAAATCTGGACCGATCTTGACCATATTGCAGAAGTATGTCGAGGGGCTTAACTTAAGTCACTGTCCCAAATTTCAGCGACATCGGACAATAAATGCGCCTTTTATGGACCCAAAGCCTTAAATCGAGAGATCGGTCTATACTGCAGCTATATCCAAATCTGGACCGATCTTGACCATATTGCAGAAGTATGTCGAGGGGCTTAACTTAAGTCACTGTCCCAAATTTCGGCGACATCGGACAATAAATGCGCCTTTTATGGACCAAAAGCCTTAAATCGAGAGATCGGTCTATACGGCAGCTATATCCAAATCTGGGCCAAATTGAAGAAGGATGTCGAAGTGTTTAACACAACTCACTATTCTAAATTTTAGCAAAATCGGACAATAACTGCGCCTTTTATGGAATCAGGTCCTTAAATCGAGAGAACGTCTGGACCGATCTGGACCAAATTGAAAAAGGATATCGAGGAAGGATTCACTATCCCAAATTTCAGCAAAATCGGATAATAAATGTGGCTTTTATTGACCTAGACCCTAAATCGGGGAATCGGTTTATATGGGGGCTATATCAAGATATAGTCCGATATGGACCATCTTTGATCTTAACCTGCTTATGGACAACAAAAGAACCTGTGAAAAGTTTCAGCTCAATTTCACTATTTTTGAAGACTGTAGCGTGATTTCAACAGACAGACGGGCGGACATGGCTTGATCGTCTTGGATTTTTACGCTGATCAAGAATATATATACTCTATAGGGTCGGAAATGGATTTTTCGAGGTATTGCAAACGGAATGACAAAATGAATATGCCCCCATCCTTTGGTGGTGGGTATAATATTAAAAACTAGCTGGCCAGTGGAAATTTCATTTCCATTTTACCCTATATATAACATTTTGTTAATCAAACTAATTTTAGTTCTATTTTTATAGAGCGTTTAATGCTAGATAACATTAACTAACAATGTCTACCCTGTCCTATAATAGAAGTTTCTTTGTTCCAAACACCTTATCATATCTATTATAAGTTTCTGTGTAGTATGTAACCTTTCAAAAAAACCTCTGTGAAAACAAAACCTTCTCCATTAGACAAACTATGGAGCCATATCTTATCTAGAATAGAAACATAAACAAGCATTGGGTAAATAAAGTGGTAGTCGCTGCAAAACCAACAAAAAACTAGTAAATAAAACACCAGTGTTTTATATAGGTCAGAATGAATGTAGGGGTAGTACGGTTAATAAAAGTAACTTAAGCTGTATACTTAAGTAAGTGTATAAAAGCTAAAATTGGAAAAGATTTAAGCTTGTATAACACCTTGTAAAGAGGTTAATATTCTTAATCCAAGTTGCCATATTGTTGGATTGTAAATTGATTGTCACATTTTGCAGATTTACAAATATTAACAGATTATGTACCCTCAATATTAGATTGAACCCTTTCAATGATTTCAAAAAAAAATGTCACGTAGTCCATTTAGGAGACAACAAAGGGTTTTTTTTGAGCGATTGGTTTTAAGTTTTAGGGCATAAAGAATGGGTGCATCTGTAGGAGGGACTTTGCAATATGGGGAAGTATAGAAAATAAAAATACTGGCCATGAGGTTTGTTCAAAACAAAGGTTCTCTTACTAGTAGAAGTAAGGCGACTTGTAAAGCACCTGCCTCTTGGAGAAGAACAAGAAGATAATTCTGTTTCTGGAAATACTTAATTAAAAACCATTTTTAATCCGATTCGGGGCTCAAGAAGCAAAATCGGGAGATCGGTTTATATGGGAGCTATGTCAAGCTATAGATCGATTCAGACCATATTGCACACGTATGTTGAAGGCCATGGGAGAAGCCGTTGTACAAAATTTGTGCCATATCGGATGGTAATTTCACCCTCTAGAGGCTCAAAAAGTCAAGACCCAAGATCGGTTTATATGGCAGCTATATCAGTTATAGCTGATATAGTTATATCAAAACACTATGGGCAAAATTTCAGTTAATTCGGATGAGAATTTCGCCTTCTAAAAGCTCAAGAAGTCAAGACCCAAGATCGGTACAGATACTTAGTACAGTTATTGAAAGTGCCATCAAAACACTATGTGCAAAATTTCAGTCAAATCGGACTAGAATTGCGCCCACTAGAGGCTCAAGAAGTCAAGACCCAAGATCGGTTTATATGTCAGCTATATCAAAACATGGAGCAATTTGGCCCATTTACAATACCAACCGACCTACACTAATAAAAAGTATTTGTGCAAAATTTCAAGCGGCTAGCTCTACTCCTTCAAAAGTTAGCGTCCTTTCGACAGACAGACGGACGGACATGGCTAGTTCGACTTAAAATGTCACGACGATCAAGAATATATACTTTATGGAGTCTTAGACTCATATTTCGAGGTGTTACAAACAGAAAGACGAAATTAGTATACCCCCATCCTATGGTGGAGGGTATAACAAGTAGGTTAGGTCAGGTGAGAGTGGCAGTCCTTTACAGGCTCACTTAGACAATTTTAAGTCCATTGTGATACCACAGTAGCGACAGACCAAGTCTTCTGGCGGGAATCGAACCCTTGACTCCTGCACTGGTAATCCAAGATCTCTACCAACTCAGCTACCAGGGCGCCGGTAGCCGAAATTCTTAACCAAGTCGGTTAAGAATTTCGCTATAAAGTGCCCATGAAGAAAAGTCGGGAGATCGTTTTATATGGGAGCTATATTAGGTTATGGACCGATGCAGACCATATTTTGCACGAATGAAAAATGTCACAGAAGAAGTCGTGCTAAATTTCCTCCAAATCAGACAAGAAGTGCATTCGTGAGATCGGTTTATATGAGAGCCTCTTTAGGTCTTAAGCCGATTCATTTCATACTTGGCACGTATAATAGAGGTCATACAATTATAAATGGGCCTTATCGGTTCATATTAAGATATAGCTCGCTATACAGTGGCCCATGAAGTAAAGTCGGGAGGAGATCGGTTTATATGGGAGCTATATCAGGTTATGGACCGATGCAGACCATATTTGGCACGTATGTAGAATTTCACAGGACTACGAGCTCACTTATGCAAAATCGGTGCGGCAAGTGATATCATGTTTGGATCTTGTGGGGAAGATGATGAGACGTTGGATCATTTACTACGTCATTGCCCGGATTTCGTGGCTAAAAGACAACGTCAGACATGAACCGGGAGTGGTGTGGAAAACAATTAAGGATTTTGTAAGTAGTACGGAATTCCTAACCTAAAATGTTATTTTTCAAGGTTTCTTTTAAGTTTTTAGAGCGCACAACAAGCCGATTACTGGCTTAGATGTATGTCCATAGTCGTAGGGAGCAGATTAATTTCCGCACCCTCTTTTCAACATAACCCACGGAGAGTTGCATTAGATCCTTCGATATCCGTGTCAAATATGGTCTAAATCATAAGTGTACAAAGAAGGCCTTTGGGCGCGGGCTAAGGGTTTTTTGCTATTTATTGCTCAAAAATCCATGCTTGGGGTCTACAGTCGCATCTGGATTCAGGGATATTCGACTATTCCCTTTTTCGCTTTTGCGGCCAAAAACCGGCTTCGTATTTTGCAATTTACGAAGCCTTTTGTGGTTCAATTTTATTTTGATTCAAGGTTTGGATTGCAGACAAAATTTACAACGTTTATGCCGTATCCGATTGTACACCACAACTCTTATCGTCTAAACAAATAACCCTAGTTCCACAAAAACTCTTTACCCACTAACGATTACTTAAATTGTATTAAAATAATCTCGATTTGGTACTAAAGCCAATAACATGTTTGTATTAAAAGCAATACATGTTTGGTAATAAATTAAATACCAAATGGTATTTACGTTTAATATTTTACCCATACCAAGCGGTATTGTTTTGATACCATACGGGATTGATTCACTATCAATACCGTAAGCCATCAAAAAAATCAGTTTTAGTACTAATTTTTTTTTTTTTAATCTTTTCTGACGAGGAAAAAGTTGTCCCGAAATTTCTATGCCAGGAGTTCTTTTCTCCACACAAAATCCATTTTATATACATGATTTGGATGAAGTCTGGTATTCTGTATGTGAAAAACGAACGATGACTTAGGAACGTCTCGTCATCTTCCCCACATGATTAAGTTTATTTACAGGAATGCTCTAACAGCCAAGCCATCTGCCGGCGCTTAAATTGTTTTGATACCATACGGGATATACCATAGAAATAATCGCTTTTGGTATTAATTTTTTTAACACATTTTTCTGACAAAGAAAAAGAAGCCTCGAAAAGTCTATGCCAGGAATTCTGTTCTCCACACCAAATCCATTTTATACCCATGAATTGGATAAAGTGTGGTATTGTATATGTGAAAACGGGGCGATGACTTAGGAAGTGCCCTAACGTCTCGTCATCTTCTCCACGATCAGTTTTTCGGAATTTTAACTCAGTTTCTTGATCTTCAATTGGTTGTATACTAGTCCTACAATCTCCATGGCTTCCGTGCAGCTGGTCCAACGAGATGACAGTACTAGAATTCCTTCCCGGTACAGTATAACCAAGAAAACAACACACGCTCGAACATTGAGCGCCCGTTCTAGGTTAAATAACCAGCGGGAAAGGACACCGACTTCGAGGCTTGATATCACTTCCTGTTTTCCATCCGTGAGGCCTGGTCTCCGAATTTAGTCTTTATATTTGTTTAACATTGAATGACATTGCCAGGTTAGTATATGCCTTTCACTATACATGGCCTTAAGAAGAACAGAATTACTGCTTAACAAGTAAAAGCAAAAGTGGCTGCCTTATTCCAAAAAAACAGTATGCCCTGTTCTTCAATCACCATAACATTGAGCTGATGCCACTAAAATCAAGTTATTAAATTAATTTTTTTTTTATCACAGAGACTAAAGAACAGAGTTTTGTGCACTACACTTCACTTTTCAATTATCCAAAACTAATTGCTTTTGAAGTTTCCTTTATAAGACCACTGTGTTCCGCATCATTAGTATTTCAATAACTAGATTTGCTCCGAAGACAGCGCCTTATTGATGGACAGGCGGAAGAACTTAAGGCGATTTAAAATACAGTTTAACCTCGATTACCGGGCTTTCCCAGGATTAAGCTTAGCACGGAAAATCGAAAAATTTGGTTAACAGAGGTTTCTTTTTAATGTCATTATATATTTATATTGATTTCTTTCAATACCATACAGAGTTCTATGATGTTGTATACATATTGGGTTGCCCAAAAAGTAATTGCGGATTTTTTAAAAGAAAGTAAATGCATTTTTAATAAAACTTAGAATGAACTTTAATCAAATATACTTTTTTTACACTTTTTCTAAAGCAAGCTAAAAGTAACAGCTGATAACGGACAGAAGAAAGAATGCAATTACAGAGTCACAAGCTGTGAAAAAATTTGTCAACGCCGACTATATGAAAAATCCGCAGTTGTTGCAAGTGATACCAAAACCCTGCTTGCAAAATTTCAATAAAATCGGATAAGAATTGCGCCCTCTAGAGGCTCAAGGAGTCAAGACCAAAGATCGATTTATATGGCAGCTATATCAAAACATGGACCGATTTAGCCCATTTACAATACCAACCGACCTACACTAGTAAAAAGTATTTGTACAAAATTTCAAGCGGCTAGCTTTACTCCTTCGAAAGTTAGCGTGCTTTCGATAGACAGACGGACGGACGGACATGGCTAGATCGACTTAAAATGACATGACGATCAAGAATATATATACTTTATGGGGTCTTAGACGCATATTTCGATGTGTTACAAACAGAATGACGAAATTATTATACCCCCATCCTATGGTGAAGGATAAAATAAGTAAATTACGTTCAATAGAGGTTCAAAATGAAAAGCACATCATGCCGGTTATTAGGGGAACAGGTTAATAGAGGGCCGGATAATCGAGGCTCAACTGTATAATTTCTTTTTGAGGTTTGAGGCAATGACTTCCTGTTGTTACAAGCGGAGTGTCGAAGTTCCAAGGGTCGAATAAATCGAGTTCATTTAATTAGTTTTTATGGTGAAATCTATTATATATTTTTTATGAATTTATTAAATTAAATGATTCAACTCGTAAATCAAGAAAATAAAATTAATTTTTCCTACTTATTTTTATAACAATATCTTCAATTATTCAATATTGTCGTTAGATACTCTTGAAAATATTGCTTCAAGAAATGAATTAAATTTTATTTATAATTCTCACCATACTGCCAATGTTATTTCTATAACCCATTAAAAATTTCCCAGAATGGTTGTGATAAGCAAACAAAATTTAATTGTTACCGGCACTTATATTGAAAAACTCACTTCTGAGTATCTGAGAAATTTAAATGATGGAAAATATAATTATCGTACTCATAATCATATTCATTTCAGGGTCCACTTCTATAATTTCTTCCAACATATGAGCAGCACTATGTATGCACAGCTTATTGCATTTGTGAACGGTTTTAAATATTTCAAACATTTTTCTTCATTCAGTATATCGTTTATATACGAATATGATGTCATTATGGCCAATGTCTGTTTTTATTTTATTTGATAGCTTGGTAAGGTGTGTGTTTGATGCTGGCAACAAATAAAAGTGACAAAAAACTTCGATATCCACTATTTTCTGCTCTTATGACACTTTTGCCAGTTTCTAGCCAGGCTTAAATATTCAGAATCGTGACTTTGATATCAACTCTAATGGATTATTTGCGCTGGGTGTTATGTTCTATGTTAAGGGTATTTGCATAAATTAGGCAGAGTTTGACACCACTGACATATATACTGAAAAATATCTAAGCTGATGTATTAAGAATGCTGAAGGGAATATATCTGTATCCAATAAGTAAGATAAATATGATTCACAAAATATTTGCTTCTTTTTATAATAAACTAGCCGAACCGGGCTCGCTCCGCTGCGCCTTCTTTAACTCTTTAATATATTTTTAGAGTGGGGATACTTTGTCCTGAATGTGAATATCGAATTCTGTAGCCTACGTCCGCCTATGAAGCTGAACGCCTGCGTTCGAGTATTGGGGAGAATATTGGAAAATATTTAAAGGGGTGGTTATACCTCTTAATGCTGGTGACAATATAAAAAAATTCCCCCCCCAAAGAGGTGTCGCACTGTGGCACGCCGTTCGGACTCCGCTATAAAAAAAAGGTCCTTTATCATTGAGTATAAACTTGAATCGGAAAGCACTCACTGATGTGTGAGAAGTTTGCCCCTGCTTGGTTCCTGGGCAAATTTTTACTCTACTCCCCAATGCCTTCTTCTTTTTACGGTTTAGGGGTTATTTCGGGATGGGTTGGCCACCCTGACACTTGGTCTTTAAAGTAAATATAAACTTCGTCCTCTACTTTCAAATACATTTTATATGAGCCCCATATTGGCATGATCGGTAAATAAGTTATGTTTGAGGGTGGGGTGGACCCCAGGATCTTTGTCCCGAAAATGAGTATCAATTTCGTACTCTGCTCCCAAATAGCTTTTATTTAAGTCAAATATTGCCATGGTCAGTAAATACGTATTTTGGGGTGGGGCGGCTCTCCAATTACGTGGCTCTTCAATGGATATAAAATTCTTTTTTTTTCTCTCTAGCAACTTTCGTTTTGAGTTTTATATTGTGATTGGTCTATATATCCATTTGGCGGGTTTTGGTTGCCCCCGAGACACCCGACCCCAGCAATGTAAAAATGCAAATAAATTTCGATGAATCGCATTACCAATCTACGAGATCTGGTCTTTTCAAAATAAGGGTAATGAGAAGTCGTTTTTAGAAGTCGTCAAATATTTCGACTCAAGTATGAATATCAAGTTCGTATTCCACTCCCCAATACCTTTAATTTGAGCCCTTATGTTGCAATAGTCAGTAAATATGAACCGTTTGGAGGGTTTTTTGGGGCTGGGGCGGCCACCGGCACTTTGCCCTGGAAATAGATATATAATTCTTTTTTTTTTTCCAAATACCGTTGATTTGAGCTAAATATTGCCATAGTCGGAAAAGAAGTTCAGTTTAGGGGGTGGTTTAGGATGTATCTCCAAACACTTGGCTCCAAAAGTGGATATGAGATTCGTTTTCTATTGCCATACCTTTCATTTGTGTCCCATATTGCCATAATGGATCAATTAACCTATTCGACATATTTTTAGGGAGAAAATCGCCACCTTGACTTGAATGTTAATTTTATTGTCATATTCGTAATCTACTCCCAAATATCTTTCATTTAAATCCCATGTAGCCATGGTCGGCTGATATGCCAATTTGGAGGTATTTAGGGGTGGGGCGACCTCCCATTACTTGGACCTAATTTGTTATGCCATATTTGTAATCTACTGCCGAATATTCTTTATTTCAGTCCCATATTGATAGGAACGTCGAATTTTGAGGTTGGGGCGACCCGCTGGGTACTTGGACCCAAAGTTAAATACAATAATTTATTTAAGACTCCTATACCTTTTATTTGATACCCACATTGTGCCTAAAAGTCCACTTTTGGTTTTGGTTAGGGTTTTTGGGTTAAGGGGGAGGGTCCGCCACCATTCGATATCTAAAATTTATATAACCTTTGTTTCCTTCCACAAAAACCTACACAATCTGTGAAAATTTCAAGAAAATCGGTTTGGCCTTTTTTTTCTGCGGAACAAGTAATTAAACCTAATCTCATATAGCCATGATGGGTAATATGCTCATATGAGGCTTTTTTTTGAGGGGTGGGCTTCGATCTGATTTTCTATGCTAGATTCATAATTCTCTGCTTTTAGAAGTTTTGGAGTTAGGGTGACTGCCTAGGTACTTTGACCCAATTTTCAATACCATATTCGTATTCGACTCTTCAATACCTTTCATTTGAAATCCATATTGTCCTTATCGGTCCACTTTTGATTTTGGGTGGTATTTTTAGGGTAAAGGGGGAGGGTTCGCCCCCCTTCCGATATCAACAAATTATAAATTATATTCCTTCTTTCTGACTGTTTTTGTAATCTACTCCCGAATACCTTTCATTAGAGTCCCATATTGTCATGCTCTTCCAGAAAAACTATTTTAGGGGGTTTTGGGGCTGCGGCGGCCCCCCAGTAACTTGAACATAATTTTTAATATAAAATTCGTGCTCTACTTCTCAACACCTTTCATTTGAGTCCCATATTGTTCTGATCGGAACACTTTTATTTTTGGGTAGTACTTTTGGGGTAAGGGGGAGGGTCCGCTCCCCTTCCGATAAAAAAAAATTATATAGCCTATGTTATACAAACAAACACAAATTAATTTTTATATATAAGAATACTTATCTACAAGCAGTTACTTAACTAAATTTGCTTTTTTTTCTACTTTTTAGGTAAGTGATTCTTTATGCTGCAAACTTTCACAATGCGCCAGGTAAGGAATAAAAATGTTTCCCGACTTTAAGCTTTTTATTGCAAATACTTATAAGCCTAAATGAACAAAATTAAAAAAGGTATTGCAATTGCCATCATACATTACAATAGGCGAAACATTTCCTTTTCATATTTTTCAACCCTTTAAAGAAGACCGACATTTTAGTATCCATGGGTCCTCCAAAGGGGGTTTCCGTCTTTTGAATTGTTGTATTTTTCTTGTAAATTTGAGTCTGGTATTTTCATCGGTGGTTCTAAACGCTTTGCTGGTGCCTAGTTCCACTACAATAGGGTGGACCTTATCTAGTCATTTCGTTTGTAGCACCTCAAAATGCTGACCTCTGACTTTAAAACGAATATATATTTTCTTTATCGTCTTGGCATTCTAAATCGATCTAGCCAGGTCCGTCCGTCTGTCGAAAGCATGCAATTTGACGATCAGGGTACAGCTAACAATTAAGGCATTTGCTGTTATGAGTCTTCCGCTTGCTGCTACACACTTTAGTACACAGCCTTTAATACACAGAAATAAGTGAAAACGAGAACATGTTGTCCTGGCATAGGCGGAGCGATGAGGACCACGCCCACTAGGGCACTGGAGACTATTCTAGATATCCGACCCATTGACATACAGATTAAGAGTGAGGCAGCCACTGCGGCTATGAGATTTAAGGCGATGGGAGAATGGATTGAGGATGGGAGCAGCTCATACCATCGCGGTATAATCGAGGCGACGATAGGAAACCTGGAAGGAAGTGGAGAGGTTTCCGATCGGATACCTGAGATGAACCTTGAAGTCAAGTGCGAGGCACTGCTGCCATCGGCACAGTATTGGATTGACGAAACCCAAGTATTGCCATCAGGAAGATCATGTTACACGGATGGAAAAAAGCTAGAGGACAGAGTGGGCCTGGGGGTTTACATTGAGAACCCAGAGACTGAGATCTGTTTTAGACTGCCTGACCATGATACGGTCCTGCAGGCGGAGATCCGGCGATAACGGAATGCGTGAAGTGGTGTGGTGCTTACACGAGGACGTCCAGTGTGAACACCTTTACCGACAGTAAAATTGCCATAAGGGCAATAACAACCAGGACGGTAAAGTCACGAAAAGTCTTGCAGTGTAAGAAGGAGATTAACGCCTTCTCTGAGGATGGCAAAATCCGCATCGTTTGGATGCCGGGCCATAACGGAGTAAGGGGAAATGAAAGGGCAAACGATTTAACGGTGAAGGCAAGAGGACTGCCGTCAATAAACTTGGTTAACCCGAAGTCTTTCGGGTCGACGCAGTCCGAGTTAAGGTAGTGGGCGACGAATTTTCGCATGCAACATAGTGGAACCCGTGAAGACGGGTTCAATCATTAACTACCTCCTTTTTACCCTAAGGGGTAAAGGGAGTATGCGACAAATGCGCATGCAACACTGTGGAAAAGCGAAACGGACGACAAGACGACGAAAATCTTTTGGGGAGATCCGGATTGTGAGAGGACGAGGCTATTACTGAAAGGAAGCAAGAAGGAGGTTAGTATAGGGGACACATAGGACTACGAGCTCACTTATATAAAATCGGTGCGGCAAGTGACAGCATGTGTAGGGCGTGCGGGGAAGATGATAAGACGTTGGAGCATTTCCTTTGTCATTGCCCGGCTTTCGCGTCTAACAGATACCGGCACTTAGGTGGAGACACAATACTAGACATGAACCATGAACTAAGCCGGTTACTGGCCTAGGTGTATGTCCAGAGTGGCATGGGGCGGATTAATATCCGCACTCTCTTTTCAACCTAACCTAACCTAACCTACTTTTCAGTATTTAGAGCGGACGAAAAAACGATTACTGGCTTAGGTGTATATCCATAGTTGCATGGGGCTGATTGATATCCGCACCCTCTTTTTAACCTAAGTTACCTAACCCAGCCACTCTAAAATCATCGATAAATTTGCCCTGATCCTGATCAATGTTGCCGTTTTTGGTAGACTCCTACTAAAATTGGTAGGTTTTTATTCTCTTCGCAGGTTGGTAGGCTGTCCTCAATTTTTAGTACGTTTTTTAAAAATATAAACACAAAGCACTTTACTGAAAAAATTGCCAGGGATAACTCGAAACTAAATCACTTTGTGTCATGTATATCTAGTGTAGTACATCGCAAAAGCATTGGAACGCTCCATCAGGCATAATATGGATGCTAGAGTCAAAATATGGATGCTAGATTTTCACCGTACACGTATAGTCTAGTGGACTTGTTTGCTCAGTAGAATTCCAATTATCAGAAAAAAACACCAGTGTGGTGAGTTGGGTCGGTCGGGCGTCGAGTATGGGTGCATCTGGAGGGGGTGGCCCCCAAGTTTGTATCTCTTTCTCTACAGTCAGTTGCCATCATTTTCGGGTCTAGGAAGCAGCGTGCCTTCGCCGTCGAGAGCTTCTTTTCTAACGGTCGCTTACTTGTTGCTAAGCAGCATGCCTGTCGCGCTCTCTTCGAATTTTCTCCTCACAGACTGGCTCCTCTCCGTAATTCGATTCTGTCGTGCTCATTTTGGGAGTGTGTAAGTGTCGCTAAATAAAGAAATTAACTTCAACGGACCATCAGAACTCCGGAAAATAACTAAAAAGTGAGCCAGTCAGTTGTGCGTTCTCTACGATGTACGGCTCGCAAACACGCAGCTGCCATAAGAATTTCTGACATCACTTTTCGACAAATTCTCCATCTTTTCTCTCTTAATTTCACATTTGTTGCTGCGTCAACAAGCAAAACATGGGTTATTCGAGTGATGTAAATCCTCAATAACAACATTCGGGACGCCATTGCCAACATACCGATTGATTGGACTCGAATTTCAAAAATTGACTTATTCAGTGCATGCGTCATTTACCCGAATTTTTAAGTAAATTTTTCTGGAGCATCCTGTATAATTTGATATGTTCTAATTAAAATCGCAAAATGGCCAACTCTTTGATGGTGGATATAAAAAATATGAAGCATTTTTGGCTTGTAGAACATTTAGTAGGATTTTTCTTAATTTTGGTACGAAATAATTTTCTTTAGTGGCAACGCTGATCCTGACAACAAAAGTCCTGCGGGACTTAATGTTCGTTATCAACCAAACATTTTATTCTGGGATTTATCCACTAAATAGCTATTAATTATGATTTATTATACACAAATTTGTTTAAATTAAGCAAATAAATGAAACCCTAGAAAAAAAAAACAAAAAAAGTTTATTATAACAAATAAATGTTTAACTGATTGGCCATAAAAGTAATCATAGAAATAAACCTCGTAATCATTGATTTATGATAATATTCAGTATTTTGGCACGAGCCTGGAGTAGAATGTCGCATACATATAACTTAAATAAAATATCACCTGTCATGTCATGGTTTTCAATATGAAAAGGAAACTAGAAATAAGCAAAAAGCTCAATAACCCTAAAAACATTTGACAAATTTTAAACAAACAAATAAAGTGGCATTAAGTTCGGCCGGGCCGAACTTTGGATACCCACCACCTCGGGTATATATGTAAACCGCCTTTTGTCACAATCCAGTGAAATTTCGATAACTTATGCACCCAAATACGGCACGTACATTGAGTGGTCTAATAAATATAAGTCACTGTTCAATTTTGTAGAACAAAATATTGGCCTTTTTGACAGCTATATTCAAATATAAACCGAACTGAACCATATAGGATAAGGATGTCGAAAAGCCTAACATGACTTACGTAAGGCTTTTCTGCGTCAAATTTCGTCGAAATCGGATAATAAATGCACTTTTTATAGGGAAAAGATTTTAAATCGAGAGTTCGTTCTATATGGCCCCTATAACCAAGTCTGGACCGAGGTGGACCAAAAATTCAATTTGTGTTTGTTTGTTTGTATGTTTGTTCCGTATAGACTGAAAAACGGCAAAATTTTCGGAAATAGTGTAGTTTGGTCTGGAAGGAAACTTAGACTATATAATTTTTCGGTATCGGAGGGGGGACGGACCCTCCCCCTTATGCAAAACACAACACAATATAGGTATGAAATGAAAGGTATTGGAAGGTAGAATACGAATATGGTATTAAAATTTGAGTCTAAGTACCCATCGGGCCGCTCCAACCCCAAAACACCCCCAACCAGACATATTGGACGTTCATTTCAACATGGGGCTCAAATGAAAGGTATTCGGGAGTACATTTCGAATCTGGCATACAAAATTAGATCGAAGTATAGGGGGTCATGTCACCCCTCCAAAACGCCTTTAGACCCATTATGACTATATGATACTTGGCTGAACTGATTTTCTTAAAATTTTCATTGATTGTGCACGTTTGTGTGGAAGGAAACATAGGCTATATAATTTTTGGATATTGGGTGAAGGCGGACCCTCCCCTTTACCCCAAAAACGCCATCTATATCCGAAAGTGGTCTGATGGGCACAATAAGGGTACCAAATGAAAGGTATTGGAGACCAGAAAACGAATATCGTATTAAAATTTGAATCCAAGTACCAAGCGGCGCCCCCCCACCCCCCAATCCCAAAACTCCTCTAAACAGATATATTCGAAGTTCAGGTCAATATGGGACTCAAATGAAAAGTATTAGGCAGTAGATTACAAATATGGCATAAAACATTACGTCCAAGGGAGGTCGCTCATCCCAAAATACCCCCAAATTGGCTTATTAGCCGACCATGGCTACATGGGACTCAAATCAAAGGTATTGGGGAGTAGATTACGAATATGACATTAAGTCTACCGTTCAAGTCCAGGTTACGCTTTTCCTCCTAAAGCTACGTCATATGGGTTATTTGACCCATTATGACAATATGGAACTCAAATTAAAGATATTTGAGAGTATTTGGAGGCCACCGTAGCGCAGAGGTTAGCATGTCCGCCGGGGTTCGAATCCTGGCGAGACCATTAGAAAAAATTTTCAGTGGTGGTTCTCCCCTCCTAATGCTGGCGACATTTGTGAGGTATTATGCCATGTAAAACTTCTCCCAAAAGAGGTGTCGCACTGCGGCTCGCCGTTCGGACTCGGCTATAAAAAGGAGGCCTCTTATCATTGAGCTTAAACTTGAATCGGACTGCACTCATTGATATGTGAGAAGTTCATTGGCAAAATTTGCAATTTTCAATTTGAGAGTAGAAAGCGTAATTGATATCCAATTTTAGAGCCAATTGTTTTGGGATACGCCCTAAAGTACCCCCTAAACTGAACTTTATTTCCGTTGGGAATAAATTTCCAGTGCAAGGTTCCGGTGGCCGCCCCAGCCCCAAAACACCCTCCAAACGGTTCATATTTACCGACCATGACAATGTGGGGCTCAAATTAAAGCGAAATGGAAGTGCAGAACGAATTTGATATTCATATTTGAGTCGAAATGTCTCCTAATGAGAACATTACCCTAAGGAAGAACATAACCACGAGGAACCCGGAAGAGGCAAATTCTCACACATTAATGAGTGCTTTGAGATTCAAGTTTAAACTCAATGATAAGGGACCTTTTTTTATAGCCGAGTCCGAACGGCGTCCTGCAGTGCGACACCTCTTTGGGAAAATTTTTTTAAATAACCATGCATGGCATTGTACCTCGCAAATGTCGCCAATATTAAGAGGGGATAAATACCGCTTTGTACGATCTCGCCAGGATTCTAACGCCTTCAGCGTCATAGGCTGCAATGGCACGAATTCAATATCCGCATTCAGGGCGAAGTGTACCCACCCTTACAAGATATTAGAGAGTTAAAGAAGGCGCACCGGAGCTGGCCCGGTTCGGCTAGTTTCGAAATATAGTCCAAACTAAACCATATTGGAGTCTGATGTCGGGAGTCTTAAAATAACCTTCTGTTTGAAATTTGAGCAAAATCGTGTAATAAATATAGCTTTTATGTGCTTCAGAACATTTATCGGCAGATCGGTCTATATGGCAGCTTTATCTAAATATAGTCCGATCTAAACCATATTTGGGTCAGATGATGAGAGGCCTAGAACTACTCACATTTTCACATTTCAGCGAAATCGAATAAAAATAAAGCATTTATGGGCTTTAGACCTTTTATTGGCAGATCGGTCTATATAGTAGCTATATTCGAATATGGTCCTATTTGGCCCATTCAAAAACTTAACTAGCGTGCATCAAAAAGAGGTATCTGTGCCAAATTTTAGCTCAATATCTAAATTTTTGAAAGCTGTAGAGTGATTACAACAGACGGACGGACGGATGGACGGACGGACGCACAGACAGATTGACGGACGGACGGACAGACGGATGGACGGACGGACGGACATACGGACGGACGGACAGACAGACGGACGGACGGACAGTCAGACGGACGGATAGGCACGAGGACATCGTTAAACCGTCATAGAATTTTACAATAATCCGAAATATTGCGTTGCCCAAAAAGTAATTGCGGATTTTTTAAAAGAAAGTAAATGCATTTTTTATAAAACTTAGAATAAACTTTAATCAAATATACTTTTTTACACTTTTTTTTCTAAATCAAGCTAAAAGTAACAGCTGATAACTGACAGAAGAAAGAATGCAATTACAGAGTCACAAGCTGTGAAAAAATTTTCCAACGCCGATTATATGAAAAATCCGCAATTACATTTTGGGCAACCCAATTTATATATGCTTTGTAGGGTCGGAAATTGATTTTTCGATATGTTGCAAACGGAATGACTAAATGAATATACTCCCTATGGTGGTACTATGGTGGTGGGTACAAAAACACACACCACAAATAAGAGAATTATTGAATGTGTTCACCAAAACCACTTCAATTTTTTTGCCGCCTATGGCAAACGAATTAATAAAAAACACCTATTAAAATTAAATATCTCAAAAATATCACTTTTATGGTTCGATGAAAATCATATTCCCTGGATAAGATTATTATTCTTGCGTTGCCATTGCCATGCGTTTTTAATTACATTTAAAGCAAATTGAGCGTTAAACTTTTAATATTTTCCAGTTCAAAAACTTGAAAAAATACCAAGATTAACAAAAACAATATTGTGCTGTCGGTTTTTTTTTTGTTCACAGCAGTGCACTCACAATATTGCAAAAAAAAAATCCAATTAAAAAAAAAATCTTTATTTATGCAAAAAACAGTATTCTGTCTACCCGTATGGCATCTTTCACCTTAACCCTCAATGATTTCATTGAAATATGTCATTTGCATGCAATATTTTTACTTTAATTTGTTTTTATGATATTGAGCGGGAAAATTATTCGCAGTAGTGTTTTTTTTCACCTAAAAGTGTGGCGTTGTTTGATATTTGCATTAGCAGTGCCACACAAGTTCAGTGAATGTAGTTTTTATTCAATTTTGTTAATTGCTTTTCATTTGAATTTAATGTAAATTAGAATGGTTTATTTTTTTTTTAATTTATTTATTAAGAAAATTTAAAAAAAATTATTAGAGATTTATATAGAGAGCTTAGAGCTTCTTGTAACCATGGTTAAACCTGAAAGAATAAACCGGTAATACAAGAAGAGGCATAAAGAGAAGACATGTGTTAAGACGTTTAAAAAGTATGCAACGGAAAGTAATCTAGCAGGAGTGGAAAAGTTCTCCCATATTTTGAGTTGATGCATGAAAGTTTTGGGTTGCCCAAAAAGTAATTGCGGATTTTTCATATAGTCGGCGTTGATAAATTTTTTTCACAGCTTGTGACTCTGTAATTGCATTGTTTCTTCTGTCAGTTATCAGCTGTTACTTTTAGCTTGCTTTAGAAAAAAAGTGTAAAAAAAGTATATTTGATAAAGTTCATTCTAAGTTTCAATAAAAATGCATTTACTTTCTTTTAAAAAATCCGCAATTACTTTTTGGGCAACCCAATACATGAAACCGACGATGGAACCATTACCGACTTTGCAAAGAGTCGGAAGACTAGACTAGGCAAAGAACCTAAAACGATGACTTCAGGCAGTGCAGTGACAAGTCAATGCAATCTAAAGAATCCGATGAGATCATCACCTACTCCCAAGATGCCCCTACACTGGAGGACCAATGATTGAGGTAATCCAGATAAACCTTTACCGGAGCGAGACTGCTACACACGCTCTGATGGAGAAAATCATCAAGGGCAAGATTCATATTGCCTCAATTCAGGAGCCATGGGCGATGCGGAACAAAGTTTCTGGACTGAAATATATCAACTACCAATTGTTCTATGCTAACACTGGTACTCGGCCGAGGACCTACGTTATTTGTCATAAAAATTTTAATTATACATGTTCCTCAGATTTGTCAACGGTGGAGTATGGCTGGCATCACTTTATCTGCCTTTCGACTCTCCGACATCGGCACCCACGTCGGAGCTGCAACGGCTGGTGAGGAAAGCAAAATAGACAGGAAACGAGGTACTAATAGGGTGCGATGCAAACTCTCACCACATTTCGTGGGGTAGTACCAAGACTAATAAGCGGGGCCAAGCCCTGGCAGAGTTCTTGAATACTAACGACCTAATAACACTTAATATTGGTAACACCGCTACCTTTAATTAATAGATGTGACGATATGTTCAGAAAATCTGATCGATGAGGTTCAGGATTGGAGGGTTTCCATGGAACACTCTTTCTCTGACCATCACTACATTAGGTTTAGAATAGCACGGCCAACGCCAACTGGACAAAGTTCGGAAGGCTACTCAGAAGAAAACTTGGGCAAGATTATTTAGATTGTCCGAGCATAGATGTGACGATATGTTCAGAAAATCTGATCGATGAGGTTCAGGATTGGAGGGTCTCCATGCAACACTCTTACTCTGACCATCCCTACATTAGGTTTAGAATAGCACGGCCAACGCCAACTGGACAAAGTTCGGAAGGCTACTCAGAAGAAAACTTGGGCAAGAATATTTAGATTGTCCAAGCATAGAAGAGATTGACGAAAAAGTCAACAGGATTACCACTGCACTGGTGAGATCCGTCGAAGATAGTTGTCTTCTTTGGGAAAGGAAATCAGTCCAAGAAAAACGGGGAGATTCGCAATATTGGGAAAGAGGTCAGCAGACTTTTTAACAGAGCACGTGGTAAAAAAAAGGAAGTCTATTGGGATGTGTATTACACACGGCTCAAGGAATACAATAAGATTACCAGAGCGGAGCGATAGCGTTAGTGACGCCGCCAAGATAAAACAAGTAAAAGCGTGCTAAGTTCGGCCGGGCCGAATATAACATACCCTCCACCATGGATCGCATTTGCCGAGTTCTTCTCCCGGCATCTCTTCTTAGGCAAAAAAGGATATAAGAAAAGATTTGCTCTGCTAATATTATTACATTTTTGAGACCTTTGTTAAATGTCAGCCAATTCGAATAAGAATTGCGCCCTTTGGGGGCTCAAGAAGTAAAATAGAGAGATCGATTTATATGGGAGCTGTATCGGGCTATAGACCGATTCAGATCATAATAAACACATATGTTGATAGTCATGAGAGGATCCGTAGTACATAATTTCAGGCAAATCGGATAATAATTGCGACCTCTAGAGGCTCAAGAAGTCAAGATCGCAGATCGGTTTATATGGCAGCTATATCAGGTTTTTAACCGATTTGAACCATACTTGGCACTGTTGTTGGATATCATAACAAAACACGTCGTGCAAAATTTCATTCCAATCGGATAAGAATTGCGCACTCTAGAGGCTCAAGAAGTCAAGACCCAAGATCGGTTGATATGGCAGCTATATCAGGTTATGGACCGATTTGAACCATACTTGGCACAGTTGTTGGATATCATAACAAAACACGTCGTTCAAAATTTCATTCCAATCGGATAAGAATTGCGCACTTTAGAGGCTCAAGAAGTCAAGACCCAAGATCGGTTTATATGACGCCTATATCAGGTTATGGACCGATATGGCCCATTTACAATACCAACCGACCTACACTAATAAGAAGTATTTGTGCAAAATTTCAAGAGGCTAGCTTTACTCCTTCGGAAGTTAGCGTGCTTTCGACAGACAGACGGACGGACGGACGGACATGGCTAGATCGACATAAAATGTCGCGACGATCAAGAATATATAAACTTTATGGGGTCTCAGACGAATATTTCGAGTAGTTACAAACAGAATGACGATATTAGTATACCCCCCATCTTATGGTGGAGGGTATTAAAAGTTTCTCTCAAAAATCCACAAATTTCCACAGGATACAAAGGGACTAACGGAGACACCGGAATCTTGGAATAATGACTTTGATCGAAGGTTTACAATAACGGAATTTATGGTGAGGGAATCCTTGCGGAGCTTCAAACCATTTAAGTCACCCGGACCTGATGGAATATTTCCGGCGTTACTACAGAAAGAGGCAGACTATCTGGCGCATCGTCTGGCCAAAATCTTCACAGCGTGCCTAGGATTTGCATATCCTCCGAAAGCCCGGCAGGAGGCAAGGATGGTGTTTATATTCAAGCCCGGCAAGGCAAGTTATGCGACACCAAAGGCCTACAGACCCATAAGCCTTACGTCCTTTCTACTCAAAACTATGGAACGTATTGTGGACACCATGATAAAGAGTAGGACAGCCAACGAACTGCTTAAAAACAAACAGCATGCCTATGTCAAGGGAAGGTCGGTGGAGACTACCCTGCACTAGGTTGTGCATAAAATAAAAGAATCCTTCGATGCCAAAACGTACACACTGGCGGTATGCATTGACATCGAGGGGGCTTTTAACAATGTGCGGACCGACACACTGATCCAATCCTTAGACCAGTACCGAGTGGACCCGGAGACTGGATAAAACATATACTAAGGAACAGGGGGATAAATTGTGTGTTCCATGGCATAAATATAAGGGAGAAAGTTACACAAGGCAGTCCACAGGGGGGCATTTTATCGCCACTCCTATGGGTGACCACCATAAATGACCTAATATGGATGCTGACTGAGGAGGGACTTGAATCCGTCTGCTATGCAGACGATGTTATAATACTTGTAAGGGGTAAGGATTCGAACCAGCTATGCAGAAGGGCCCAAAGGGGTCTTGCAGATGGCACACATAGTATATGCTGATGGTTACTTACTGATGCTATATTTTGTTAACGTGTACATACCTGCAATGGAAATAAAAAAAACATTAAAATTAATAAAAGTTTAAACATAAAAAAAAAATTCTAAAATTCCTAAATACGTTAATGAAATTCTCTCCCTTTTATCCAAAGTCAAAATTAAATATTTTTGCTTTTCTTTTATCTTCTTCTAAAGCAAACAGTGATTGACCTTTTAATGATTTTTAGATAGCCCACAAACAGTTTCTCAGCTAACGCTATTAAACAAAAATGGAAGATTTCTTTGATTTCTTGTAATCATGTACAAGTGGGGTAACGATGTCTTAAGATAAACCAATTAAAAACGTATTTACAAATTTGTAGACAATTAGTACCACACACAAAAGCTCTCGACATCATCTTCAAATGATCAATGCGATAACTTGTTATACCCTCCACCATAGGATGAGGGGAATACTAATTTCGTCATTCTGTTTGTAACACCTTGAAATATGCGTGTGAGACCCCATCAAGTATATATATTCTTGATCGTTATGTCATTGTAAGTCGATCTAGCCATGTCCGTCCGTCTGTCTGTCTGTCGAAAGCACGCTAACTTTCGAAGGTGTAAACCTAGCCGCTTGAAATTTTGCACAAATACTTTTTATTAGTGTAGGTCGGTTGGGATTGTAAATGAGCCACATCGGTCCATGTTTTGATATAACTGTCATATAAACCAATCTTGGGTCTTGACTTCCTGAGCCTCTAGAGGGTGGAATTCTCATCCGATTTGACTGAAATTTTGCATGAGGTGTTTTGGTAGCACTTTCAACAATTGCGCTAAGTATGGTTCAAATCGGTAAATGTTTTGATACAGCTGCCACATAAACCGATCTTGGGTCTTGACTTCTTGAGCCTCTAAAGGGCGCAATTCTCATCCGATTTAACTGAAATTTTGCACCTTGTATTTTGGTGTCACTTCCAACAACTGTGTTAAGTATGACTCAAATCGGTACATAACCTGATATAGCTGCCATATAAACCGATCTGGGATCTTGACTTCTTGAGCCTCTAAAGGGCGCAATTCTCATCCGATTCGGCTGAAATGACCTTCAACATACGTGTCTAATAATGTCTGAATCGATCAATAGCTTGATACAGCTCCTATACAGACCTATCTCCCGATTTGGCTTCTTGAGCCCCTACAAGGCGCAATTTTTACCCGAATGAACTGAAACATTACACAATGACTTCTACAATGTTCAGCATTCATTTATGGTCCAAATCGAACTATAACTTGATATAGCTCCAATGGCATAACAGTTCTTATTCAATATTCTTTGTTTGCCTAAAGAGAGATACCGTGCATAGAGCTCGACAAATGCGATCCATGATGGAGGGTATTTTAGATTCGGCCCGGCCGATATTAGCACGCTCGTACTTGTTTTTTTCTTCATTTTTGTTTGTTAAAGGTTACGTTTAATGTTATTATGTCGATATAATTGTCATATTTCACGCTGTATTTATACTCTACAATACTACTGTGGTACAGGGTATTATAACTTAGTGAATTAGTTTGGCACACCCAAAAGGAAGAGAGGTAGACCCATTGATGAGTATACCGATCGACTCAGAATCACTTTCTGATTCGATTTAGCTATGTCCGTCTGTCTGTCTGTCAGTCTGTTAATTTGTGTCGCAATTTTCATCCGATCGTCTTCAAATTTGATATGGGCATGTTTTTCGGCCTAGAGACGAAGCCTATTGAAATTGGAAAAAATTGGTTCAGATTTGGATATAGCTCCCATATATATGTTCGTCCGATTTGCAGTAATACTGCAATAAAATGGCTATTTGTTAACCGATTCTCTCAAAATTTGGCAGGAAAAATGTTCTTATAACTCCCGATATTACAGATGAATTTCATTGTAATCGGTTCAGATTTGGATATAGCTCCCATATATATGTTCGCCGATTTACAGTAATAATGCAATAAAATGGCCATTTGTTAACCGATTCTCTTGAAATTTGTTATGAAGGATTTTCTCTTGACTTTCGACATTACTAGTGAAATTCATGGAAATCGGTTCAGATTTAGATATATCTCTCACATATATATATCGCCCGATTTTCACTCCTAGAGCCACTGCAAGCGCATTTATTGACCAATCTTCCAAAAAATTTTGTACAATGCTTTCCTCGACGACTTTTACAATATCCATTAAGTTGTCTCTAAATCGGTTCAGATTTAGACATAGCTCCCATATATATGTTCGTCCGATTTGCAGTAGTAATGCAATAAAATTGTCATTTGCTAACCGAATGCCTCGAAATTTGGCAGGATGAAGTTTGTTATGACTTTCGACATTACTGGTGAATTTCATGGAAATCGGTTCAGATCTAGATATAGCTGTCATATATATATCGCCCGATTTTCACTTCTAGAGCCACTGCATTTATTGACCAATTTTGCCAAAACATTGTACAACGCGTTCCTCGACGACTTTTACAATATCCATTAAGTTGTCTTGAAATCGGTTCAGATTTAGATATAGCTCCCATATATATGTTCGTCCGATTTGCAGTAATAAAGCAAAAAAATGGTCATTTGTTAACCGATTCTCTTGAAATTTGTTAGGAAGGATTTTCTTTTGATTTTCGACATTACTGGTGAATTTCATGGAAATCGGTTCAGATTTAGATATAGCTCTCTCATATGTATATCGCCCGATTTTCAATCCTGCAGCCACTGCAAGCGCATTTATTGACCAATCTTCCCAAAAATTTTGTACAACGCTTTCCTCGACGACTTCCACAATGTCTATAAAGTTTGCTCGAAATCGGTTCATATAGCTCCCATGTATATGTTCGTCCGATTTTGGGAATATTGCAATAATGTTGTCATTTGTGAACCGTAGTTATTACAGTTTGAACTTATTTGCTCTAAATTTGATCCAGGTTGTTTAATAACCCATGTGAAAACATCCGCCAAAGTCCATCAAAATTGGTTCTGAATTAGATATAGCACCCAATTCGTACCTTTAGGGTAGGTGTAGGGTATTATACAGTCGGCACCGCGACTTTTGCCCTTCCTTACTGGTTTTTTATTACAGAAAAGAAGAAGTTGAAAAATTTAATATTTAATTTAAAATTGAAAGAATCGAATTTGAATTTTTTGTTATACCATAAAGCAGATGCGCTTGCGCAAATGAGTATGGGTATTAATACTTAAATTGATATTCACCCCATCTTATATTCCAATTTATGTTTATTCTTTACACATGCCAAAGCGAATTGGTTGAATTTTAAAATGCATTAAATACCGGTTTTTTCTTTGCTTCTTCTGGTAGGGTGTTATTAATCATAACACTTTTGTTTTAATTGAAAGACTTTCAAGAAACAAGAAGATTAAGACTTGTGGTTGTATTGAATAATTAATTCGGTGGATAAAAGTGAGATTTATTTGTTGTTATTGGTAGAAAATGTTCCGCAAATATTTGACAAAATTGTGTATGGAAAAGCTAGACAAAAAATAGTTTAAAAAAATTGCAAAAATTTTTTCCTATAGAAAGTTTTATCATGATTCAAATTCTATAAAAAAAAACTAGCCGAACCGACCCTTTTCCGCGACGCATTCCTTATCTCTTTTATAGTACCTTTTTACTTGTGCCATATATTGCCATGGTCCGTAAATTAGACTTTTTTTGGGGGAGTTTCGGGGTTGCGACATTACGCCCCAGGTGTGAACATTTTATTCATGATCTACTCCCTGTGTCCTATATTGCTGTAGTAATGCAAATTTGCCCACGAATTATCCATTAAGGAACAGGGGCAAACTTCTCACATGTCAATGAGTGTTGTCCGATTCAAGTTTCAAGCTCAATGAGAGGGACCTCCATTTTATAGCCGAGTCCGAACGTCATGCCGCAGTGCGACACTTTTGCGGAGAAGTTTTTACATGGCTGCCATACGAAATGGTACAGTACCTCCCAAATGTCGCCAGCATTAGGAGGGGATAACTACCGCTCAAAATTTTCGTTCAGCGTCATAGGCGGACATGCTAATCTTTGCGCTACGTTGGTATTTAAAAATGGCTGATTTGAGTGGTTTTTTTAGGGGTCCAGATACGTTTTTCTCTCAAACACCTTTAATTTTACACCCATATTGTCGTGATTGATCTCTGTATTCATTTGACGGATATATTGCGAACAAAGAATATCAAATTTTTGTGATAGGTGAATCTCAGAGATATGGCCTTTTTTGAAAATTAAAGTAATGGGAAGTGCTTTTGGGGGGTGGCATTGCCCCTCTGACACTTCGACTCCAATATCGATATTAAATTTGTCGTCTACGTCCGACTACCTTTCATTTAAACCCCATATTGCCATGATCGGTAAATAGGTACGGTTTGGGGGATGTTTTGTGGCTAGGGCAACCACCCCGACATTTGTCCTAAAAAAAGATATCCAATTCTTTCTTTTCTCTTTCATTGGTTTAGGTAGCGTTCTTTGGGACGTACCTCTAAACACCTGGCTGTAAAATTGGATATCAGATTCGTTTCTACTCTCAAATAACCTTCATATGACTGTCACATTGTTATGATGGGTCAATTAACCTATTTCTACTCCCAAATACCTTTCATTTGAGTCCCATATCGACATTTACGTTCAATATGTCTGTATTGGGGTTGAGGTTGCCCGCTGATCGAGAGACCGGTTTACATGGAAGCTATATCAGGTAATGGACTGATTTTGGCCGTAGTTGGCACAGTTGTTGAAAGTCATAACAGAACATTACAAGCAAAATTTCAGCAAAATTAGGCAAAAATTGCAGCTTCCAGGGGCTCAAGAAGTCAAATCGGGCCATTGGTTTATATGGGAGCTATATCAGGTTATAGATCGATTTGGACCGTACTTGGCACAGTTGTTGGAAGTCAAAAAAACAAAAAAGTCGGACAAAATTTGCGGCTTCCAGGGGCTCAAGAAGTCAAATCGTGAGATCGGTTTATATGGGAGCTATATCAGGTTCTTGACCGATTTGAACAGTAGTTAACACAGTTGCTGAAAGTCATAACAAAACACTACATGCAAAGTTGCTGGAAGTCTTAACAAAACACTACATGCAAAATTTCAGCCAAATCGGACAAAAATTGCCGCTTGTAAGGGCTCAAGAAGTCAAACCTCGAAATCGCTTAATATGGGAACTATATCTAAGTCTAAAGGCAAAATTTAAGTCCATTTTCGTATTCAACGCTCCAATACCTTTCATTTGATACCCATATTGTCCCGAACGGCCCACTTTTGATTTTGAGTGATGTTGTTGGGGTAAGGGGGAGGGTCCGCCCCCTTCCGTTATCAACAAATTATGCAGCCTATTGCTATATAAGACCTACACAATCTGTGAAAATTTCAAGAAAATCGTTCCAGCCGTTTTTGTATCCATACGGAACAAACCGACAAACAAACACAAAATGATTTTTATATATAAGACTAGCTGAGTCTGGCTCGCTTCGCTGCACCTTCGTTTACACCACGCCAAAAATAGGTTTCTTATTCTTACACTAAACTTTTGACAACATTTTACTTAATCAGAAATTTCTGAACTCTGAACTCCAACTCCAAAATTCTTTATTTTATCGAAATTTTTTGCGTTTATATCTATTTTTGTCTGTGGCAAAGATAGACACTTAAACTACCTGAAACACCTATTGTTAAAGCCCGTCTTAGGGTTCGAATGTTAAAAAATACTAGCGCAAACAACCGCAACGAAATTCCTATACATATTTTTTTCTTTATTTTAAGGACCGATAGGTTGCCATAATAAAGATAAATGCTGCATGATCAATTTTGACCACTTTGCCATCTCTTTGTTCGTGTTGGCGTCCCCATTCAGTTGATCGAATTGTATACAGCCAATAGATGGCGCTAATTTAAATGTTTGTGCTACTTGCTTGTATTGGCTTAACATCGCCTATAGCATTGATCATCATGTGGTAGTTGTCTATAAATGCCTATATGACTACCTATTAACTAGTCATCATTTAGTCTTTTTTTAAATCAAATCAAATTGCCATATTAAACGATTTCCTGTGCTTAAGAAGCAATTTACCGATCTATGTATTTGATGCGGTGGCGACCGTTATTTGTATTTTAAGCATGTAAAACTTTTAAGCAAAAAAGTGTTTCCCAATAGCAAGTCATTTGGACTTGTCTGGGAAAAGAAGGCCCCTTATCGTTGAGCTAAAAATTGTGACAACACTAACATTAGGGTTTGCCACTTCTCCTATCACGCTGAACGTCATAATTTTCGGGGCATGGCTGCCTACATTTATTTGTGTCCCCAAATTAATTAAATCACGCAGTGTTCTATTAGGTCATTATGATGGATCGACTGTTTTAGGAGGGTGGTGGTTCGCTAGGCATATTAGCAGAATAGAGATATCATATTCGCAGTCCACAACCTTATACCTTTCATATGAACCCTATATTGTTATGATTGGTGGAGAGCGTCTATAGGATGGTTGTGCGCCACACCCCATTTGCCACTTGAGCACAAATTTGAATGACGCACAAAATTATGTATCACTTGATTCCCCATTGGTTTAATGGATCAAATAACCTATTTGAGGCGATTTTAGATTAGATTAGATTCTTGGACACAAAGTTTATTGTCATATTCGTAATCTGCACCCAAATACCATTCATTTGAGTCTCATACAGCTATGATCGAGTAATATTCCCATTTGTGAGGATGCCCATATTGTCCGCCACCTTCCGATATCAACAAATTTTAAAGCCTATTCATCCTTTCTGACCATATTCCTTACACTACTACAGAATACCTTTCATTTGAGTCAAATTTGTCATGATCGTCCAATAAGCCTATTTTTAGGGTGTTTTGGGGTTAGGACGGCCCCTCAGTTACTTGGACCCAATTTTTAATATGAAATTTTATTTTTATTTCCTTAGGAAATTTTGCTCAAATTTCATTCTGAAGAAATTTTGTCAAAATTGATTTTCTGAAGAAAAAATTAAACATTAATTTCTTTGGAAATTTTTTATTTCCATAGAATATTTTGTTGCAATTTTATTTCCTTAGAATGAGGACACAAATACCACACCACTGGTGAATGCGTTACTATGACTGGTAAGATTTCAACACCTTCATGAATCATATCCGTCGATAATTCGCGATAATACACGACGGTTTTGATAATCAGTCATTGAAACAAGTTCAACAGTGGTGTGATATGTTTGTTTAGACTTGAGTGAAAAGTGACAATTTCTTTTCCACAGAACACATTCAGAACAATCTTTACTTTTTATGTAACATTCTTTTGGTCATTAAAGCTCGATTACCCTTGGCGGGTAACCAATCAATGAAATGAATTCATTAACATGACGGGCTGTAACAAGCCATATATATAAACAAAATGACTAAGACGTCTGTTATAGACAGCGACAGGAAAGCGGTAGATCTCTTGAAGTCTAGACCAGGCCACATATTTTTGGTATGCCCACAACCACATATCAATGAGTGCAGTCCGATTCAAGTTTAAGCTCAATGATAAGGGGCCTCCTTTTTATAGCCGAGTCCGAACGGCGTGCCTCAGTGCGACACCTCTTTGGAGAGAAGTTTTACATGGCATAGTACCTCACAAATGTTGCCAGCATTAGGAGGGGAAAACGGTCATGACTATATCGATTTAAAATGTCATGTCTTAGACATATAAAAGGTGATTTTTTAAGAGCTATAGGAAAGTTCTTCAACAAAAAAACACAGTTCAGAGAAATGCATGAAATCTTTATTGGAATCGATAGTACGGTCCATATAATTTAATGTTTGAATATTATTTCATGCAAATCTTGACCGTGACTGGTCCATACTCTTTCTCACATTTCGGCCGGAATCTCACGAATAAATGCTTTAATGTATATACAGGGGCTTTAACATAGCCCCATAAAAAATAGTTAAAAAGCGTTAAATCGCACCTTCAAGGCGGCCAATTGACTGGTTGCGAACGTGAATTAAAATGTTCACCGAACTCGCCTCTCACTAAGTCCATTGTTACGCGTGCTGTGTGGCATGTGGCAACGTCATGTTGAAAGCACATGCCATGAAAGTCAAGCTCTTGCATTTTGAGCTAAACAAAGTTGGATATCAACTCACGGTAGGGCTCACCATTTACAGTTACGTTACGATTCGCATTATATATGAAGAAGTGCGATCCAATGATTCCACCAGCCCATAAACCCCACCAAACTGTGACTTTTTCTGGATGCATTGGTAGCCCCTGCAATGCTTCTGGCTGATCTTTACTCAAAAATCGACAATTCTGCGTATTTACGTACCCATTGAGCCAAAAATAAGCTTCGTCGCTCGATTGAAGAAGAAGCGCGCGATGAACTTTCTTAAGGCTAAAACAGAATGAGCTTTGGTTTGGAATGTCGCGTTGCAAAAATGCACACAAATTTCACAAAAGCAACGCGGAAAAGTTAAAAATTTTCTAACTATGACGCTTGAAACCGAGCGACATTCGGTGTTACCAGACTTGAAGTAGTGTTTTTGGTCGTCGAAGTAAAAATTGTTTAACTTTTGCGAGTTGCTTTTTTAACATTTGTTTGCAGATTTGAATTTTTCCACTCGTCGCTTCTCAACGCGCTCATTCTGTTTAGGCCTTAAACAGAGCACGCATTTTGATAATAAAATTCAATAATTTGCAAGCGTTTTTCTTTGTAAGATGATTCATGGTTAAATTACTTTCCAAACTGAAGATGTCCGACAGTGAAATAAGACACGTGATATGTGCATGAGCTGTAGCAACATTGGTGCCAAAACATTAATAGCTAAAAAATCACCCTTTATTCCGATATGTTTTAAGCTAAATTCCGATGTTACTTTACTTCCATCCTATGGTGGAGGATATAAAAACGATGTCGTCAGTTTTGCTCGTTGATAATCATTCTGTTTCAAACTCCTCGAAATATTCGTCTAATATAATGGGGTCTTAGACGAAATATTCGTCTAAGACCCCATTATATTCTTGATAGTCATGACATTTTATGTCGATCTAGCCGTGTCCGTCCGTTCGTCTGTCTGTCGAAAGCACGCTACCTTTCGAATGAGTAAAGCTAACCGCTTGAAATTTTGCACAAATACTTCCTATAAGTGTAGGTCGGTTGGGATTGTAAATGGGCTATATCGGTCCACGTTTTGATATAGCTGCCATATAAACCGATCTGGGATCTTGACTTCTTGAGCCGCTAGAGGGCACAATTCTTATCCGATTTGACACATGAGGTGTTTTATTATGATTTCCAACAACTGCGCCAAGTATGGTTCAAATAGGTCTATAACCTGATATAGCTGCCATATAAACCGATCTGGGGTCTTGACTTCTTGAGCCACTAGAGGGCGCAATTATTATCCGATTTGGTTGAAATTTTGCATGAGGTGTTTTGTTATGGCTTTCAACTGATGTACTAAGTATGGTTCAAATCGGTTCATATCCTGGTATAGCTGCCTATAAACCGATCTGGGGTCTTGACTTCGTGAGCCTCAATAGGGCATAATTATTATCCGATTTAGCTGATATTTTGCATGAGGTGTTTTGTTATGGCTTTCAACTAATGTGCTGAGTATGGTTCAAATCGGTTCATGTCCTGGTATAGCTGCCATATAAACCGATCTGGGGTCTTGACTTCTTGAGCCTCAATAGGGCACAATTATTATCCGATTTATCTGAAATTTTGCATGAGGTGTTTTGTTATGACTTTCAACTGATGTGCTAAGTATGGTTCAAATCGGTTCATATCATGGTATAGCTGCCATATAAACCGATCTGGGGTCTTGACTTCTTGAGCCTCAATAGAGCACAATTATTATCCGATTTAGCTGAAATTTTTCATGAGGTGTTTTGTTATGGTTCAAATCGGTTCATATCATGGTATAGCTGCCATATAAAGCGATCTGGGGTCTTGACTTCTTGAGCCTCTGCAGGAAGCAATTCCTACCCGATTTGGCTGAAATTTTGCATGACGTTTTTTGTTATGACTTTCAACAACTGTGATAAGAATAGTTGAAATCGGTCCATAACCTGATATAGCTGCCATATAAACCGATCTGGGGTCTTGACTTCTTGAGCCTCTAAAGGGCGCAAGTATTATCCGATTTGGCTGAAATTTTGTACAATGGCTTCTCTCATGACCGTGTCGAATATGGAATGAATCGGTTTATAGCCTAATACAGCTCCCCTATAAACCAATCTCCCTATTTTATTTCTTCAGCCCCTAAAGTGCGCAATTCCTACTAGATTTGGCTGAAATTTTATATAATGACTTCTACTATTGTCTCCAATATTCAATTCAATTATGATCCGAAATAAACCATAGCTTGATATTGTTCCAATAACATAGCAATTCTTTTCGTTTATCCTTTGTTTGCCTAAAAAGAGATGCTGTGGAACTAGCTCGACAAATGCGATCCATGGTGGTGGATAAGATTCGGCCCGGCCGAACTTAGCACGCTTTTATTTGTTTTTCAATAATATTTTTACTAAGGACATTTTTTCTCTAAATGTATGGTGTTGGGTATTAAAATGTAATACCCTTTTAAACCATTTGTTCTTAATCTGCTATTACTTTCGCATAAAATGCAGTTTTATTAAGTCCTTCTCTTTCGGGAATATGAAAATTTCACCACAGTCTACTCTCGCTTCAACGAACGTATTTCCAATTAACCTAGTTAATATAATCTGACATTTGATGGAATTCCTTAAATTCCCCACTCATTTGCCCTAATCCCCTTTGAAGAAGGTGAATATCTTATAAAGATCTTAAGCTTAAAGAGACTGCAATGAAATCATTCCATGCAATTATTTTCCTTGCACATGAAACAAATAAAACTGAATGCCGTTGTATTAGTGTGGATAATATTATCATTTATCTTTGTTATTGTTTTCATATTTTTTTTGTATGGCACCACCTCAATATAACCTTAACAAATTTGTCCGTTTATCTTATCTTAGATACATTCGCCCAAGTGTCCATCCATCCAAATTCATCCGTTAGTGTCTAGAGCTTTGGAATTTTTTTCAGTTGTTCTTTTTTTTTTCTTCACTTTGTATACTTTTTGTCTTTTCGAAAAAATAAAGTAAACATCTCATGACTGAAAAATTCCCTATTCCAGGTAATCGGTCGCGCCACCACCTTCATTGTGGCAGATACGTAGGTAGGTGGGTCGGTCCACAAATGGATTTTTGTTTTTTTTTTTTTGAGAGCTAAAATTTCTTCATTTGTGGTTGTAAAGTTGGTTGTCTCTCGTATTGTTGTTGTTGTTGTATCAACAATACCCAAACATCGTAAATGCGCATTGCTGGCTGCAACTTTTATTTGCTTTTGGCTTTTGGCGTTTCCTTTTCTTGCACTTTTTACGTCTTTTCTTTTATGCCTTGTGGCCATAAAAGAAGCGCTTCTTGCACTTTGGCTTCTTAACTGAATTCTTGAAGAAAAAGTCAATTTTGCAAATTCTGGTTTCATGGGTAATTCATGCGTGTCGTTTGAAGATCTAAGGAGGTGCAGGAGAGAAAGGGGAAATGGTACCCAGGTAACAAAATTAATATGGTTTTCAAAAGGTTTGGTGAAGATGCAAGATCCAGCATAGGATGGGGGTATACTAATCTAGCCATGTCCGTCCGTCTGTCGAAATCACAATAGCGGCAGAACGTGTAAAGCCAGCCGCTTGAACTTTGGCGCAGATACTTAATATTGATGTAGGTCGTTGGGGATTGCAAATGGGCCATATCGGTTCAGAATTGGATATAGCTCCCATATAAACCGATCTATTTGACTTCTTGAGCCCCTGGAAGCCGCAATTTTAGACCGATTTGGCTGAAATTTTGCACGTAGTGTCATGACTTTCAACAACTGTGCAGAGTGTGGTTCGCATCGATTTATAACCTGATAAAGCTGCCATATAAACCGATCTCCCGATTTGACTTCTTGAGCCCCTGGAAGTCTCAATTATCCGATTTAGCTGAAATTGCGCCAAGTACGGTTCAAATCGGTGAAGAACCTGATATAGCTCGATCCGACCGATTTGACTTCTTGAGCCCTTACAAGTCGCGATTTATATCCGATTTGGTTGAACTTTTGCGCGCGGTGTTCCGTTATGATTTTCAATAACTGTGCCAAGTACGGTCCGAATCGGTTTATAACCTGATATAGCTCCCATATAATTTCCCGATTGACTTCTTAAGCCCCCGGAAGTCTCAATTATGATCCGATTTGCACGCGGTGTTCTGTTATAGCTTTCAACAACTGTGTCAAGTACGGTCCAAATCGGTCGTGAATATTATACAGCTCCCATATAAACCGATAGACCGATTTGACCTCTTGAGCCCTTAGAAGCCGCGATTTTTATCCGATTTGGATGAAATTTTATGTTATGACTCTCAACAACTGTGCCAAGTACGGTAAAAATCGGTCCAAAACCATATATAACTCCCATATTTTAGCATAATCCAAGGGGTTCGAGAAGTCATATCGGGATATCGGAAATTTCATCGGGATATTGAAGTCATACTACAAGACTCTGTTCCAAATTTCAGCCAAATCGGATCATACTTGGCATAGAGGCTGGAAGTCATAACAAAAGTCTTTGTCTCAAATTTCAACCAAATCGGATGAAAATCGAGGCTTCTAGGGGCTCAAGAAGTCAAAGCCGGGGATCGGTATATATGGGCGTTATACCTGTTTATAGATCGACTAGGATCGTACTTGCATTGATGTTGGAAGTCATACCAAAAGTTGTTGATCCAAATTACAGTCAAATTGGATGAAAAATGAGGCTTCTAGGGGCTCAAGAAGTCAAAACGGGGTATCGATTTATATGGGGGCTCTATCTCTTTATTGAACGATTCGGATCATACATGGCATGGATGTTGTCATAGCACAAGTCTTTGTTCCAAATTTCCGCCAAATCGGATGAAAATTGAGGCTCCTAGGGGCTCAAGAAGTAAAATCGGGGGATCGGTTTGTATGGAGGCTATGTCAGTTTGTAGACCGACTAGGACCGTACTTGGCATGTATATTGGAAGTCATATTGGATATTGGAATTCCCAACGACCTACATCTATAAGAAGTATCTGTGCAAGAGGCTTTCTTTATACGTTAAGGAGGCCACCGTAGCGCAGAGGTTAGCATGTCCCATCATGACGCTGAACGCCTGGGTTCGAATCCCGGCGAGACCATCAGAAAAAATTTTCAACGGTCGTTTTCCCCTCCTAATACTGGCAACATTTGTGAGATACTATGACATGTTAAACTTCTCTCCAAAGAGGTGTCGCACTGCGGCGTGCCGTTCGCGCTCGGCTATAAAAAGGAGGTCCCTTATCATTGAGCTTAAACTTGAATCGGATTGCACTCATTGATATGTGAAAAGTTTGCCCCTGTTCCTTAGTGGAATGTTCATGGGCAAAATTTGCAATTTGCATTTTTTAGCTTTACGCGTTCGTGTTTTCCACAGACGGACGGACGGACATGGGTGGATCGACTCAGAATGTCGAGACGATCCAGAATATATGTACTTTATGGGGTCGCAGATCAAGAAGTCGCAGATTTCGAGGTATTACAAACGGAATGACTAGGTAAATATACCCCCCTCTTATGGTGGTGGGTATTAAAACGCAGGAGACAGGTAAAATTAACAGCAGTCGGGTGGCAGACAGCAATGGTTCGAATGCCTTTAACCATAATGGGAGCCAATCGGACTAACCAAGTTCTCTTCTATCTGCTATATCACGCCCACACAGTAAAAATCAACTCAAGAATGGCGAGTGGACTATGTGTCTGTTGAAAATCTGTATAACTTCTCATCCCCATAAATTCTGAGAAGTCCGCCCCTTTATGTGGCCAATGCGCTGCGAAAGTTCTGACATTACTATTGCCTATCAAGATAGCTGTCTATAGTGATAGCGGCAGTTCCACCCCATCCAGGACTGGTCCTCTGAAAACACCAAGTTTCGTTCTCCTGAAGAACAGTATTAGCTCAGTCTATCTGGGGGTTATACCATGCCCATTTGCCATTGCCAATCTAGACAGCATCATATATGAACCCGAAAACATGTATGTAATAGTAAAGGGTGATTTTTTTAGCTTTTATCTTTTTGGCAATACTCGTTTAAACAGCTCATGCACATTTCGTGTTTTCTTTCAATGTCAAACATCTTTGGTTTGGTCTATAACTTAACGAATCGTCTTACAAACGAACAACGCTTACAAATTATTGAATTTTATTATCAAAATGCGTGCTCTGTTAAGAAAGTTCATCGCACGCTTCCTCCACTGAGCGACGAAGCTCATTTTTGGCTCAATGGGTACTTAAATAAGCAAAATTGTTAAATTTGGAGTAAAGATCAGCTAGAAGCATTGCAAAAGCGACCAATGCATCCAGAAAAAGCCATAGTTTGGTGCGGTTTATGGAGTGGTGGGATCATTGGACTGTACTTCTTCAAAGATGATGCGAAGCGTAACGCAACTTTGAATGGTGAGCGCTGCCGTAAAATGATATCCAATTTTTTTTTTTGCTCAAAATGCAAGAGCTTGACTTGCATGACATGTGGTTTCAACAAGACGGTCTCATATGTCATACAGCACGCGTAACAATGGACTTATTGACATTGTTCGGTGAATATTTTATTTCACGTTCGGGACCGTCCGCAGATCGTCTAGATCGTGCGATTTAACGCCTTCAGACTATTTTTTGGGGCTATGTTAAAGGTCATTTATATACAGACAAGCCCGCTTCAACGTATTGGAAGACAACATTGAAGCATTTATTCGTTAGATACGAAATGTTGGAAGAAGTATGCCTAAATAGGACTAAGTGGATGGACCATTTGAGGCGCAGTGACGGTCAACATTTGCATGAAATAATCTTCAAACATTCAATTATATAGACCGTACTATCCATTCAAATAAAGGTTTCATGCATTTTTCTAAATATTTAAATGTTTTTGTTTTTTGTTTTACTTTCCTATAGCTCTTAAAAAATCACCCTTTATAAGGAAATCAGTCACCCACCCTGATAATGCCATCCTCGTAGGTATCAACTTTCGCTCTCTGCTCTTCAAAACATCTGAAAATCCCAATGATTACCAAGATCCTTAAAACAGGAGATAAAGCCTTTCCTTGTGGTGGCTTGACATAATCTTCCCATTTAAGGCCTTTGGAATGAGTATGCTCATTACTCTGCCTTTCAAGATCATATACGATAAACCCAATTCGTTTTGCGAGGAGGAAAGCTTTTGTTCACCTGAGATTCATGTATATGACAGAGTTGATATGTAGTCTTTAGGGCGTTAATAAGCTCTGTCCATCGACCTCTATCGTTGGCCAAAGCCTTAGCTTGGTTCCACGATATATGGGTTGATTCCAACTCTCTTTTCGTACAGCGTCTCCATGTGTTTTTCGGGCGTCTCCTCCCTCGCTGTCCTTGCGGAATCATGTCCAGCCTAGGACATTTCACGCTATATCGTCGCACGGTATTTGTTGAGTTTAGGAAGGGCTGATCTAGCCTTGTTGATACGTACGCGTATGTCTGCCTCTGATCATCCGTCCTTTGTTATTGGCATATCTCCAATTATCCAGATTTTCGCGATACACCGGCCACCTGTACAAAATAAAAGCAACGCTGCAGATATCAGTCCTCTCTGGTACATTCGTCCTAGCTTCAATATATGAATTAAAGGGGTATGCCACACTTCCATTCATTTATTTCTAAGCAAACTTATTTTAATGATTTTTTGCCAATTTTTATGGACGCCTTATAGCAATTTTTCGTTTTTTTAGTATTCGTTTCCATTACATTCTAGTAACATATTCAAAAGTTTTGCTGGGTTTTATGTTGTTGATCAGCAGATGCGATTGCAAACCTTGTCTTTTTTATTACAATTTCCTTTTCTTTCTCTTTCTCTCTCTTCCGCTCACTCTCTCACACTAGCTCTTCATCTAACGATTGCCCTGTTTTTCTGGTCTCGTCTATAGGTTTCTCGACTCGTGAGCAGAAGTCGTTGTTTTTGTGGTTACTGGTTACCTATGTTTTGTGGTGGCCATAGTTGTTATTGTTGCATGCTGTTCGCTTGTCTATTATCTGTGGTGGGTAGTTGTTTGTTGTCTATTTCGTCTCGTTTCATGGCTGCATGCCTGCCGCCTGTATGCACATGCATGTCTCTTACTTTAACTCTAGGATTGGGCTGAAGTAGTATTTTTGGTTGTTGTTGTTTTATCATTTCTCCATTACTTGTGGGGGTTTTATGTTGCAGTTTATGTCGGCAGCATAGACTACTTGTGTGTATGGTTGTGTGTGTGCGTGTTTGTGTATGGCTCGGTTTCATGGCATGGCATTTTCCAGAGAGAAGAATTGATAAAGAAAACCGTTAACCTTTATTTCGTTTGCTCCCCACAGGGTGTGATACCTTTCTCATTCACACAAATCAATCATGTCCATGACTCCCTTTTGACATTGTTTTTGTTTTCTAGAGTCTTTTTGTTGTTGTTTGTTTGTTTGAGTTTTTGTTTATTGTTTGGGGGCAGTATTGCTGCAACAGTTGTTTTGTTGCATTTCTCTGAATACAGCAGAACGTCACTGAACAAGTCTGGACATTTGTTTTGATGTTTAAAGGCCACCACTTACCAGATATGGTAAATAAATCGAAACAAATAGAAACGCATTAACTTCGGGCAAGCCGAGCTTAAGATACATACCACCGCGGATATATGTATGAAAATTTACCACATTTCGTAAAAATCCGATGAATCTTAGGTCCGATTTGGACCAAACTCGGTGCGGACATTGAGGGGTTTAACACAAATCATCTTGACCATACTTATAACGGATCTCGAGGGTCCTAAGACAACTCACTACGCTAGCTTTCAGCGGGTAATAAAGCGCTTTCTATTGGCCCAAAACCTTAAGTCGGGAGATCGATAAAAAGGGTGATTTTTTAAGAGCTATAGGAAAAACCTAAAATTAAGAAAAATTCATGAAATCTTTATTTGATCCGATCGTACGGTCTATATAATTTAATGTTTGAAGAATATTTCATGCAAATTTTTACCGTGACTGCGCCTCAAATGGTCCATCCACTAAGTCGAATGTTGGCATACTCTTTCCAACATTTCGGCCGGTATTTAACGAATAAATGCTTCAATGTTGTCTTCCAATGCGCCATTTGAAGCGGACCTGTCTATATAGACATGCGCTTTACCATATACCCACAAATAATGCATAAAGGAGTTAAATTGCACAAGCTAGGCAGCCAATTGATCGGTCCGGGAGCTAAAAAATTTTCACCGAACTCGCCTCTCAATAAGTCCATTGTTACCCGTGCTGTGTAGCATGTGGCACCGTCTTGTTGCAACCACATATCATGCTAGTTAAGATCTTGCCTTTTGGGCAAAAATAGTTGGATATCATCTCACGATAGCGCTCACCATTCACCGTTACGTTACGATTCGCATCATATTTGAAGAAGTACGGTCCAATGATGCCACCAGCACATAAACCGCACCAAACTGTGACTTTTTCTGGATGCATTGGTAGCTCTTGCTTCTGGCTGCTCTTCACTCCAACTCTGCTTATTTACGTACCCATTGAGGAAAAAGTGAGCTTCGTCGCTGGTAGTGAAACTCAATAATTTGCAAGCGTTTTTCGTTTGTAAGACGATTCATGGTTAAATTATAGACCAAACTGAAGATGTTTGACAGTGAAACTAAACAGGAATGTGCGTGGGCTGTTTAAACCAATGTTGCCAAAAAAATAATAGCTAAAAAAATCATCCTTTATTTGGCTTCTATATCCAAATATTGTTTGATCTTGGCCATATTCGGTAAGGATGTGAAGGGAGGGGCCTAATACAATTCGCTGTCTCAAATTTCAGCGGAATCAGGCAAAAAATTCCGCCTCTATCGTCCTAAAATCTTGTTTCGGCAGATCGGTATATTAGGGGGCCATACCAAGATATAGTCCGATATGGCCCATCCCCGGATTAACCTGCCTAAGGGAAAAAAGAATTTGTGCAAAGCTTCAGCTCTTTGCCGTAATTTTTAAGGATATTGTCCAGCATTAGACCTTTGGTTAATGCTCTCTATCGAACAAATAGCATACCATTGCAGGACAATATATCATGCAATGGAATCTCAATGAGATTTTAAGACTGAAATAGGTAAGGATGGTCTAACGTCGAGCGAAGCCGACGTTTTAATACCTGGCATCACTTTGGGTAAGCAGAATAAGTCATCGAAATTTGAAATGTAGTATTTCGACCAGAATCTGGACATATTGTGGGAATTGCTCTCTATCGAAGGAATAGCATACCATTGCAGGACAATATCCTGCAGTGGAATCTCAATGAGATTTTAAGACTGAAACAGGTAAGGATGGTCTAAAGTCGAGCGAAGCCGACGTTTTAATACCTGACTCCACTTTGGGTAAGCAGGTTAAGTCATCGAAATTTGAAATGTAGTATTTCGACCAGAATCTGGACATATTGTGGGAGTCGCAGTGCAAAAAATCGTAGTGCAAAATTTTGATAAGATAGGTTGATAAATGCGATTAATATCGAAGGCCACAGCTAAAATTATAGAAAAAGACATTGTGCAAAATTTAGAGAAAATCTGTTAAGAAATACGGTGAGAAAGGCTCTAAAGGGCTATAGCTGAATATGAACCGATTTCAATGGAATGTAACAGCAATGTTGGTAGTCACAAGGTCGGGAGTCCTTTGTGCCAAATTTAATGTGAATCGGTTCACAAATAACTATATTATTGCAGTATTAGTCCAAATCGAGCGAACATATAATAAGAAGCTATATCCAAACCTGAACCGATTTTGTTAAAATTTTATTTTTATAGAAATTTTTGTCTAAATTTCATTTCTATAGAAAATTTTGTCAAAATTTTATTTCTATAGAAAATTTTGTCAAAATTTTATTTCTATAGAAAATTTTGTCAAAATTTTATTTCTATAGAAAATTTTGTAAAAATTTTATTTCTATAGAAATTTTTGTCAAAATTTTATTTCTATAGAAAATTTTGTCAAAAATTTTATTTCTATAGAAAATTTTGTCAAAATTTTATTTCTATAGAAAATTTTGTCAAAATTTTATTTCTATAGAAAATTTTGTTAAAATATTTTGTTTTAAATTTTTGATTAACGAAATTTTTCTAACGAATTTTGTGTTTATTATCTATTAATATAAAAAAAATCCTTAACTCTTAACCGCATGTCACCATTATCAAACCCTAAAAATGTGTTAATTTACACCAAAACCTAAAGATATAAAAAGTTGGTATCTTTGAAAATAATGTTTTTACAAACTATGCAGATACTTCTATTCAAATGTCGAGTTTGGGAAGTCATAAAAAAACCTTAAAAAATCGTTTTGATTATTCCGCTGAATGGCCAAGTTATTTATCAACTTTTATAGATCTTCGAAAATGTCAATGTTAATAGGAGATAAGTTTTAAAGCCCAATTTGGAAAGTCATCAGAGGAAATCTTAAAAAATCTTAACTGAAATGGAAAAATATTCAAATTGATTGAAACTTTTCTCCTAAACACCTACACGCAGCAGCAGCAGCTGCAACACAACTTGGTGGAAGGTGGAGTCATTTCCAATGGAAGGTTGGTTGTCTTTGAATTTATAGCCAATTAGTCATGTCAGACAATAAAATGCAATGATGAAATTCAATATTCAACATTGATTTGACATTTCCATTTAAAGAAAAAGGCCCGCATGGAATAATTTGAGGCCGTTTTTGTTTCATTTCGCTGCATTTTAAATAAAATCCAAAATTAATGCAGTGTCAGATAAGTCATTTTTTTCAAGTTGCCTTTCCAATCAGGGGGAGAGAGTGATTGAAAATCAAAGAAAGAAAAACCATATCGAAAATCAATTTAAATCATTTTCTCACCACATGTGGTAGATGGTGGTGGAATGGTGTCACACAACTATTTCCAAATGCATGCCAAGCAACTGCGACGTTATTGTCAACCGCAGCCTAGACTAAAACTTATTAAGCTTTTGGAATTTTTTTATTAATATCTCAAAATAAACGCCCACTGTTTGGTACATTTTTTTAATGGATTTTATCACAAATACTCACTTGACAAGTGAAAGAAAGCCAAAGTTGATAAGATGAAAATTTTTAAAACCACAATTTATTTTAGTTTATAAAAACAATAGAAAAAATTAAAAAAAAAATACTAGAACTAAATTCAAAAAGAACAAGAATAAGGTTCTATAGAACTAAAACTTTGACAAAGATTTTTATAGAAATAAGAAGATTTCAAACTCTACTTAGAGAGTGAGAAAACTCTTTACAACAGCCAAATGAAGAAGAACAAAATAACACTGATTAAAAAACTACTCACACTAAGCCAACAACAAGACTGAGAACTCAACATTAGCCTCAACGAATAGTGATTTGTGAATGAGACATGCTTAGACATGCCGAAAAACGTACAATGGTTGCTTTCGTTTCATCCTAAATATGCTCTCCTACACACGAAGAAAGACTTAACACTCTTGCATGTCGTTGCGGAGGGAGAGGAAAGTGTGCAAACTATTGAGAGCGGATAAAATGAGATGGCACGGACAAAGTTGACAACACTAATAGACGATCATTTGCGAAAGACACATATGAGCAGCAGAGACAAATGTGAGGTGGGTACAGTGGTACAGACTAGGAAATATTTAACAAGTAAAAGCATGCTAAGTTTTTTTCTGGGTGTAAGACCGATCTTTCGATTTAATGACTTGGGCGAAGAGAAGCGGCATTTATTACCCAATTTAACTGAAATTTGGCGCAGTTAGTTGTCATAGGGTCCCCGACATTGGTAGGAAATATGGGATCAGACAATATTTTGATATACCCCCCATATAGACAAATTTCCATAGAAGGACCATAGAAGCTACCTTTATTACCCGATTTTGCTGTGAGTTTTTGAGAAATATCAGTGAATGTCTAGTACTCATCATATAACTGTTCATTAAAGGGCTTTAGCGATAAGACCCCTATCTAGATATATATCTTCACATAGTGCATGCAAATATTGATCGGAATTTGATGTACGTCTTTCCATCATTCCTGTTGATGTTATTTTCTAGCTACACATTCTTACCAACCGTACATTAGTAGTTGTTCCATCTTTTCGCGTGATCTTCCATTTGTGCTCCTAATCGTATATCCGTCTCTGTTTTGTATTGAATGCCGGACTTTTCTCTACCTTACCATCTTTTCCGCAGTCATGCTGTGGACTGATTTTGACAGGCTTATTATTATACTCACCACCATAGGATGCGGGTATACTAATCTTGTCAATCCGTTTGTAACACCTTGAAATATTGATCTAGGACCCCATAAAGTATATATATTCTTGATTGTCTCAACATCCTGAGTCGATCTTGCCCTATCTGTTCTTAAATTTAATATACTTAATATTGATGTAGTTCATTGGGGATTACAAATGGGCCATATCGGTCTAGATTAAGATATAGCTCCCATATAAACTGATCTCCCGATTTGACTTCTTGAGCCCCTGTAAGCCTTAATTTTTGTACGGTTTGGCTGAAATTTTGCTCATAGTGTTTTCTTATGACTCTCAACAACAGTGCGAAGTATGGTCCAAATCGGCCAAGAATGTAAACCGATCTCCCGATTTGACTTCTTGACCCTTACAAGCCTCAATTATTGTACGATTTGGCTGAAATTTTGCACATAGTGTTCTATTTTAACTTCCAACAATTGTGTCAAGTACGGTTGAAATCGGTCTATAACCTGATATAGCTTCCATATAAACCGATCTCCCGATTTGATTTCTTGAGCCCCTGGAAGCTCCAATTTTTGTCCGATTAGGCTTAAATTTTGCACATAGTGTTCTGTTTTAACTTCCAGAACCTGTCTCAAGTACTGTTGAAATCGGTCTATAACCTGATATAGCTCCCATATAAACCGATCTCTCGATTTGACTTCTTGAGCCCTTGGATGCTGCAATTTTCATCTGATTTCGCATAAATTGCGCGCATAGCGTTCTGTTATGACTCTCAACAACAGTGCGAAGTGTGGTCCAAATCGGTGAAGAACGTGATATAGCACCCATAAAAACCAATCTCCCGATTTGACTTCTTGACCCCTTACAAGCCTCGATTTTTATCCGATTTGGCCACTGGAAGCCTCAATTTTCGTCCGATTTGGCTGAAATTTTGCATATGGTGTTCTGTTATGACTTCCAACAACTGTGCCAAGTACGGTCCAAATCGGTCTATAACCAGATATAGCTCCCATATTTTAGCAGAATCCATGGTGGTGGGCTCCCAGGATTCGACCCTGCCGAACTTAGCACACTTTTACTTGTTTTGTATCATTTTGTTATCTGATGTACCGGGTTTACCTGGAACTGTTTATTAATCGATTAACTTCAATAGTTGATTCGACCGTTCGTAACAGTTCCAAATTTTTGAATGACATCATCTGAGTTGCATCGCAAGTTTAAGGTTCTAAACCTCATTCTTAAATGCAACGCGAGTCCCGGCTGGCGCTTTCTTTTCTTATAAATAGTAATGAATCTTATAATCGATTTGCAGTTACTTTAGCTCCTTAATAGCTTATTTAGGAATTTGCCTTAAACATCATTCATTACTGTCACTCATTACCTGTTTTAGCTTATACTCTGCCACATTGTGTTTTTTTTTGCTTCTCTCTCATTTACTTGCGACTGATGGTATGCATATACATAAGTGGTGTGGGGTATAGTTAAGCAAATATGCTGGAATATCACGTACACTAATAACTGGCTAAAAATGTGTTGAATTAGCCAAACAACATTCGCGTCACATGTGTACGTACGTACGTACCAAGCTAGCAACCAACGTATACCTATCTGCCCATATACCCACCATTCGACAAAATATTCATGAATTCTGTCGCCCAAGGCGGGGTATAGGATGGAAGAGTGGTGAGCCAGCGAATAATAAACTACCGAATGTCTAGATCGATAATAAGAAACCTTAGCGTTTGCATTTGTTTTTGCTGCTGTTGTTGTTGCGTTTCTCAGCAAAAAGGGGGACAAATAAACAACAACAGAAATACGAATGACAGCAGAAACTAGCGATCAAATGAAACCTAAACTCAACCCTCTCATATTGTGAATATTAAAGAATTTTTACGAAGAAAAAAAAATAACAACAACAAATCCAAGTGCACAAACTTGTGTTGCCTTTTGATTGATTGATCGATGCTATGGTGGGGATTTCAGGCAAATAGAATTAAAATTTTTTTCATTTTTAAGTTGGAATTGTTTAAAAGTTAATAAATTGGCAATCTTTTGATTTTTAAAGTAACATTGAAAGGCTATGACCATGGGTAATGAGAGTAGTCCTGACCCAATTTTGTGTTTTATTGGTATTACATAAACAGAATGCTAAAAGCTTAAATAGAGGGCGTCCATAATTGGGGGAAAACTTGCTAATGATAGAGTGCTGCCAATAAGGTTAGGTTAGGTTGGAGAACATGGGGGTAGTTTGCTTGGTGGTTGCTAAACGCTTCACTCGGAGACCCAAGGTTCATTGTGTTCGCCCTAGGAGTTAGAAGAGAACAAGTAAAAGCTTGCTAACTTCGGCCGGGCCGAATATTATATACCCTCCACCATGGATAGCATTTGTCGATTTCTTTCTCCGATATCTCTTTTTAGGCCAACAAATGATTTAAGACAATAATTGCAATGATATTAGAGCTATTTCAAGTTATGGTCTGATTCGGACCATAATCGAATTGAATATGGGAGACCATTGTAGAAGTCATTGTGTAAAATTTCAGCCAATTCTTATTAGAAGTACGTCCCTTAGGGTCTCAAGAAGTAAAATAGGGAGATCGGTTTATATGGGAGCTGTATCGCCATATTTGACACGTATTTTGAAGGGCATAGGATAAGCCGTCGTACAAAATTTCAGCCAAATCGGATAATAATTAAGCCCTCTACAGGCTCAAGAAGTCAAGATCCCACATCGGTTAACATGGCAGCTATATCAGGTTATAAACCGATTTGAGCCATATTTTGCATAGTTGTTTGAAATTTGATCCAAATCGGATATGAATTGCGCCCTCTAGAGGCCCAAGAAGTCGAGACCCCAGATCGGTTTATATGACATCTATATCATGTAATGGACTGATTGCAACCATACTTGGCACAGTTACTGGAAATCATAACAAAATACTTCATCCCAAATTTCAGCCAAATCGGATAAAAATTGCATTGCGTTGGCGAATGGAATTTAGGAAGTGGAGGGATGGAAAGGGATGTAGTGGACATTGCCAATTTGTCTTAAATATCTGGATGTCATTGTGGGTGGGAGAAACATTAACCGGAAGTCGATTCCACCAGCGAACGGTCCGGGCGAAGAAAGAATTCTCTCTGTAATGCATTTTTCGGTTTGCTGGCTAATCAACTTTAAACGGATGCGAGTTTCTGGTAAGTCTAGTATTTCTGACCAACATCCTTACATCAGAAATAAGAAGACGAAAATAAACACACACACCATGCATGGTACAGATAGAACAGAGCCAGCCAAATATATGTTTAACCCAACGGACATCACGCTGTTTCTTCATGCCCAGAACATCAAGAGCTTCTGAGTGTTCAACATTCATATCGTTGATGGTCAGAGATGATCGTAATGGGTCAGCAAACCATTTGTGTGACAACAAACAGCACTGAGTCTTCCATGCATTAAAATCTACCCTATTCATTCGACCCCACCCAGAAATGGCCAGCAAATGCTGGCAAAGTGTATCGTTCATAATCCGCCCAGAACCTTAAATGTAGATCTACATGATCTAGAGAGCGCTGCAAGAGAGAACCTCTAGATCAAGTGGGCCTAGACAACATGCATGTAGACATGGTAGCAGATGCGATAAATAGCTACCGGGTGAATGTGGTCCTTGGAGAACGACCGCCTCCCTTGGCACCTGAAGAAATTGAACTCTCCCGGTAAACCAGAATAGTTCTGGCTGAATTACGATCTGGTTGATGCAGCCGCCTCAATTCCTACAGGGATCACACGACACACGTCACCTGTTTAACTGATCAGTTGGACTCACTCGGCTCAGACCCAGATCCCTCTGGACGCACCCCATCTTAGTCGCAGAGTTCCTGGATCTGGATACTCAACAGGATCAAGCAGACGAAAAATAGAACAACACACTGCTACAACAACAATCATAAATAACCAATTACTGATCCTGTCTGAGGTGGAGGTTACCGTATCGCAGAGATTACCATATCCATGTAGGGTGTTGAACGCCTGGCGAAAACATAAAAAAAAATATCAGCGGTGGTTATGCTTCCTAAAGCTGGCAACATTTGTGAGGCACTGTGCCATTTGGTATGGCAGCCCCAAAAGAGGTGTCGTACTGCGGTTTGCCGTTCGAACTCAGCTATAAATAGGAAGTCGCTTATCATTGAGCTTAAACTTGAACCGGACAGCCCTCATTGATATGTGAAAAGTTTGCCCCTGTTTCTTGATGAAATGTTCGTGAGTAAATTTGCAAACATTTTTGGTCCTGTCTAAGGAGAAATTTCGACCCATCTACTTTACGCAGGCGATATTATAATACATCTAAGGGATAAGCATCCCAATCAGCTATGCAGAAAGGGTCGAAAGGGTCTTGGAGATGACACACCTATGGCGTGGGCTAAGGAGTACGAATTTTAAACCTGAAATCTGCCTGTTCACAAGGAAGGCCAAGGTGAGCCAATTTGGCGCGCCACGTTTCCTCAACACAACAATTCGATATTAAAATATTAATGAATGATCTTAGACAGGGAACCGAACTGAAACATGTCACATTCATGAGTATACTGAGAAAGCTTACAAATGTTGAACACTATGTGGATGGGCCGTAAGCTCGAAATGGGGCATGAATCCGATGATAGTCTACTGAGGATACCGAGGATAGTCTACGAGGATAGAAACGTGATTAAACCTATATTAAATTGCGCTCAGTAGTTTGATGGACTGTGACAAATAAACAGCTTCAGAGAACATGTTGTTTTGGCATAGGCGGGGCGATGAGAACCACGCACATATTCATCATGAATGAGGTAGTTACTGCGGCTATGAGACTTAAGCGATGGCATAGTGCTATTTCAAACAATATTCCGACCTACATCTTAATATGGCCCCATACACAACAACACAACCCACTGATCTAAAGTTCAGCAAAATCGGGTAATCTATTAGTCTTTTACGAGTTCAAGACGTAAAATCGTTTCATCGGTCTATATGGGGGTTATATCAAGATAGAGCAAATATATTTAAGGTAAAAGAGAAGCATTTGAGCAACATTTCTACCAAATCGTATAAAAATTGAGCCCTCTATAGACTCAAGAAGTCAAATTGGGAGGTTGGTTTATATATTGGGTTGCCCAAAAGTAATTGCGGATTTTTTAAAAGAAAGTAAATGCATTTTTAATAAAACTTAGAATGAACTTTAATCAAATATACTTTTTTTACACTTTTTTTTCTAAAACAAGCTAAAAGTAACAGCTGATAACTGACAGAAGAAAGAATGCAATTACAGAGTCACAAGCTGTGAAAAAATTAGTCAACACCGACTATATGAAAAATCCGCAATTACTTTTTGGGCAACCCAATAGAAGCTTTATCTAAACATAGACCGATTTGACCTATTTGCTATACCCAACGACCTACCACGATAAGAAGTGTCTGTGCAAAATATTGTGCTATTGTGATTTAGATATAGCTTCCTCATAAACCGATCTCCCGATTTGATTTCTTAAACCTATTCTTCTCCGATTTATCTGAATTTGGCACAAAGACTTTTCTTATGACTTTCACCATCCATGCCAAGTATTATTCAAAATGGTTCATAAGCTATTATAGCTCCCATATTCACCGATCTGATGTATTCCTTGAGCCTCTGGATTCTTATCCAAATATATAACGAACATCGTCAGATGTGTTACTTCACATCCTATTATTTTTTAGATATTTTCTGCCTATAGAGAGAAACCATGCAAACATCTTGACAAATGCGAACCATGGTGAAAGGTATGTATCTTTTACTCTCTCTCTCTCTCTTACTTGAGGTCGTTGTTCTTATCCGATTTGGCTAAAATTTTAAACAACGACAAGCTATGACCCTCCACATACGTGCTTAACTTGATATAGCTCTCATATAAACCGATCTTCCTACTGCACTTCTTAAACCTCTATAGTGCACCATTCTTATCCGATTTGGTTGAAATATTCCACAATGACTTCTACCATGAGCTCCAAAATCCAAACCAAGTATTGTTCGAATCGGTCCATAACCTGACGTGGCTCCAATAGCATAGCAATTCTTATCCATTATCCTTTGTTTGCCTATAACAAGATACCGGGCAAAGAACTTGACAAATGCGATCCATGGTGGAGGGTATATAGGATTCGGGCTGGTCGAACGTAGCAAGCTTTTACTTGTTTTGGAATATTTTGTCAAAAATGTATCTCATACAAAAAATGATTTAATTTTAATATTCTTAGATTTTTTGGTCAAAATTGCATATTCCAAAAATTTTTTTTAATATGGTAACCCTGTACTATCTCTCCTTCTGTTTGTTCCATTATGTACTGAGATTGAGAAAGTGTTTCTAATAAGGCTTAAATACCAATTTAACTAAACATCTGGTCACCTTTACAAACCTCTTGAGTTCGAGTATACTACCTTTTAATATTCATAACTTCCAATCACATGCAGATCAAAACAAAATAAATAAATTTCTATTGATGATGGTCAAACACCAAAATATTTTCTCAAAAGAATGTGTCGTTTGGTTGCTTCGTCAGTGAAGTCTTTGTGTGTGTCCCCCTTCTGTTTGTTTGTCTGTCTGTCTATCATACCGATCAATTCCTCTTGCAGTCTTGTGTGTTGTTGTTGTTGTGTATGGTCGCCGCCATTATTAGAGGTGAACTACAGCCAGTATGTAAAACAAACCAGATTGTGGTTACCAGTTACTACCACTCACTGGCTGAATGACGGAGTGGCTCCTCATCGGCCGTCTGCCTACCACCAATCGTACCTATAGTCATTATGAGTATTTTTTTCTTTCTTATTCTTCTTTTTCACCGTCGTCTTTCTTACTGGAGCCCCACTCAACAACGAAGAAGTAGAGACAAATGAAAAACATATGCGGTATCTTAAAGATGTGAAGTAGGCAGTGTTGCCATAGATGAAGAATATTTTCAAACGACAAAACCAAATGTTTTAAGAAAAAAAATGAGAAGCACTTGTAGGTTTCCATGATGTAGAGGTTAAGAGTATTCTTAACCAAAAAGAGAAGTGAATTGTTTAATAGCCTAAAGGAAGAGAAGCTATGAATACCCTTGACCAACATCAGAATTGATATGGTCTGTCCACTTCAAGGTACTGTTGAATTTCACCCCCAAGTTCTTTGCAAAAGCCACAATCTCCAGTCTTTCATTGGCAACAACAACAAAGGGCCACATGAACAACATAGTGTCCTACTTTTAATAGCCATGCACTTGGACTTCGAAGGATAAAGGCACAAACCATTAACATTTGCCTCCATATTAGTCCTAGACAGGTCACTTCGAAGGATAAAGGCACAAACCATTAACATTTGCCCCCATATAAGTCCTAGACAGGTCATGGTTTAGCATTCTAACATGGTACTCAAGATTTTCGTTAGGTCTACTATTATAGGCACGTACATAATCCACAAACATGTGTGTCTCACATAATGAGAGCTGATCCGGCAGGTTGTTATTATATACAAAAACAATAGGATCCGAAATTAAACCCTGAGATACTCACCGAATAACATGCAATGGACTAGACACAGATGACTTGGAAACCCAGGATTGTCTACGATTGGAGAAGTGACACAAATATCTTAACTTAACCGCCAGCTTTGTGTGACCGAGAGTTTCGAATGCCTTAGAATGGTCAAAATTCATTATATTCCAAATTAGTTCTAATAGTCTCCCAAGAGATTTGCTAGAGCTCCTCTACACAGCAACGTCTTACTTACGCCACACTAGTTTGTTGGAATGCGGTGGAGAAAATGTGCAACTTAAGGAGGTTGATAGATGTTGGGCACTATGTAGACAGGCCGTAGGCTTGAATCAGAGAATGGCCCACTGGATCTCTAGGAGCGTGATCAGACCAATACTTACGGCTCACTAGTTTGGTGGAATGCGGGAGAAAAAGTGCAACTTAAGGAGGCCCACACCTTTATGGGCACTGGAGACTCTTTTTAAATTTCCGGCCCATAGACATATAAATTAAGTATGAGGCGGTCAATGCGGCTATGAGACTTAAGGCGATGTGAGGATAGGAGCTGGTCATACCATCGTGGTACAATCAAGCGACGATAGGAAATGGAAGGAATGACAGAGATTGCGGATCGGATACCAGAGACGACACTTGAGATAGAGTGCGAGACACTGCTTCCAGATGCACGGTTTGGGATTGACGGATTTCTGGAATTTCTTGCTACACCGATTAAAGTTAGAGGACAGAGTGGGCCTGTTGGTCTGCTTTGAGGGCCCAGGAACAGATAACTATTACGGACTGCCTGATCCTGCAGGCGAAGATCCGGGTGAACACGAAATGCGTGAGGTGAGGTGTGGTGTTAACCGGAACGGCAATGTCGCGATCAGTCTTCTGGGGTAAGAAGGATATTAACGCCTTCTTTGAAGAAGGCATGTTCCTTATCGTTTGATTGCCGGTCCACAGCGCAGAAAGGGGGAAATAAAGGACAGACGAATTGGTCGTATGAACCAGAAAACTGCAGTAAACCTGATAAATGCGAAAATTTTCCGTACAATGCAGTTCGAGTTAAGATCGTGGGTAACGAACGCGCATGTAGCACTGTAGGACGGTGAAAACCTAATGGGGGAATCCGTATCATGAGAAGACCGGGCTGTTACTGAGAGGAAATAGAAAGCAAGTCAATATGGGTTATGTTATAATAAAGGCTCACATATTACATCGAGCGCACTTATGCAGAATAACGTGTGTAAGGCATGTAGGGAAGATGATGAGACGTTGGAACATTTCTTATGACAATGCCTGACTTTCGTGGCTAACAGTCTCCGGCACTTGGTTGGGGATATAATATCAGACTTGAACTTTAAGCTTAGGGGCAAAAAAATTGCTAATTTTTGCCCATGAACACTCCATTAAGGAACAGAGGCAGACTTCTCACATATCAATGAGTGCAGTCCGATTCGAGTTTTAAGCTCAATCATAAGGACCCTAAGCTTAGGGGCATAGAATAAAAAACCATTAGGGTTCTGTGAGCAGCATGGAATTCCTGACAGGGATCACCTCGGGGATGAATTTCGGATTAAGAACGCACAACTAGCCGATCACAGACTTAGTTGTATGCCCACACTGACGTGGGACGGATAAGAAAACGCACCTTTTTTTTCAACCTAACCTTACTAACCTTATGTGCTTAGCCCCTCGACATACGTACCAGAGAACTACATGAGACCCAAAATTTGGCACTCAGTAGTCACTTTGGCCAAAGCAATTGTCTGCATTGCATGCAACATAAAAACAAAGTTAGGTAGAAACACACGTACAAATACAATAAAGGGAGAGTTGCGCGAACGTTTTAGTAATCGTTCAGTGGTTTTGATTGTCAATTTGGTCGATGGACATCGTGTGTTGTTTGCAAGTGAACACCACTCAGATGAGTGTCATATAAAGCCAAAGCAAGCAGAGGAATGAGACATCAAGTTTTATCGGTGGGTATGCCCTCCTAATGCGACCGACATTTGTAAAGAACTATTCCATATGAAAAAATGGTATAGCAGCCATGTAAAAATTTCTCCCCAAAATGGTGTCACACTGCCGCACGCCTTTCTGACTCGGCTATAAAAAGGAGGTCCCTAATCATTGAGCTTAAAACTTGAATCGGTCAGCATTCATAGATATGTGAGAAGTTTGCCCCTGTTCCTTATGGGCAAATTTGCAATTGCATATTTGAATATATCTGCCATATATACCGATGTCCCGATTTAAGGTGCGGGGCCCACAAAAGCCGCATTTGTTGCCTGATTTCACTCCCCGAGTTTCGTACCAAGTATGATCCAGTTCATACCACGGGGGACGAGGGCAAAACTTTGCTTAGAAATTTGGCGTAGTGATTTTTGTTAAGATTCTCGACATCCTCGCTGAATATGGTCCAAAAGAGTCTATATCTTAATTTGTCCCCCCATATAGACGGATCTCCTAAAATAGGGTCTTAAGTTCATAAAATCTGGATTAAATACCCGATTTCGCTGTTATTTGGCACAGTGATTTGTGTTAAGAGGCCACCGTAGCCAGAGTTTGCCATGCCCGCATTTGACGTTGAACGTTTGGGTTCGAATCCTACCGAGAACATCAGAAAAAATTTTCAGCGGTAGCTTTCCTCTATTAGTATTGGCGGCATTTGTATCGTACTATACCATGCAGAGAAGCAATGTAAAAACTTCTCTCCAAAGAGGTGTCGCACTGTGGCACGCCGTTCGGACTCGGCTACAAAAACGAAACCGCTTATCATTGAGGTTAAAACTTGAATCGGACAGCGCACATTGATATGGGAGAAGTTTGCCCCTATTTCTTAATGGAATGTTCATGGCCAAATTTTTTTTTAATTTGTGTTAAACACCTTGACATCCGTAGCGAATATGGTTTAAATCAGTCCATATCTTTATAAAGCCTCCATATAGACGGATTTCCCGATTAAAGGTATCAGGCCAATAAAAGCTGCATTTATTGCTTGATTTTACTGAAATATAACACAGTTACTGAAATATAACACACGATTGAAGGTCTTTCATACATTAATAGCCTATTTTTTTCCCCATTTTGCTGAAATTATGTAGAGTGAGCTATTGGGTTGCCCAAAAAGTAATTGCGGATTTTTCATATAGTCGGCGTTGACAAATTTTTTCACAGCTTGTGACTCTGTAATTGCATTCTTTCTTCTGTCAGCTATCAGCTGTTACTTTTAACTTGCTTTCCGTCCAGATTGGAACATATTTCAATATAGCTGCTACTAGTTCAGAATCTTGAATCGGATTTTAACGAAATCGGATTTAAAAGAAATTTTGTTTATATATACCCGAGTGGGTATCCAAAGTTCGGCCCTGCTGAATTTAATGCCTTTTTTATATCCACCACCATAAGATAGGGTTTACTAATCTAGTCATTCCGTTTGAAACACCTCGAAATATTCGTCTAAGACGCCATAAAGTATATATATTCTTAATCGTCTCGACGTTCCGAATCTATCTAGCCATGTCCGTCCATCTGTCGAAATCACGAAAGAGGTCGAACGCGTAAAGCTAGCCGCTTGAAATTTTGCACAGATACTCAGTATTGATGTAGATCGTTGGGGATTGCAAATAGGTTATAGCGGTTCAGACTAAGATATAGCTCCCATATAAAACGGTCTCCCGATTAGACTTCTAGAGCCCCTGGAAGCCAATTTGGCAAAAATTTTGCATGTGGTATTTCATTATGACTTCCAACAACTGTGCAAAGTACGGTCCGAATCCGTGTATAACCTGATACAGCTCCCATATAAACCGATCTCCTGATTTCACTTCTTGAGCACCTGGAAAGCACAATTTTTATCCGATTTGGCTAAAATTTTGCACATATTGTTCTGCTATGACTTCCAATAACTGTGCCAAGTTCGGTCTAAATAGGTCTATAAGCTGATATAGCTCCCATATAAACCGATTTCCCGATTTGATTTCCTGAGTCTCTGGATCCCAGAATTTTTGTCCAATTTGGCTGAAATTTTTCACATAGTTATGACTTCCAATAACTGTGCCAAGTACGGTTCGAATCGGTTTATAAGCTGATATAGCTCCCATATAAACCGATCTCCCGATTTGACTTCTTGAGCCCTTACAAGCTGCAATTTCTATCCGATTTGGCTGAAATTTTGCACATAGTGTTCTGTTATGACTTCCAACAACTGTGCCAAGTACGGTTCGAATCGGTTCATAACCTGATATAGCTCCCATATAAACCGATCTCGCGGTATTGACTTTCGGAGCCCCTGGATGCCGCAATTTCTGTCTCATTTGGCTAACATTTGCCATGAAGTGATTTGTTATGACTTTCCAACAACTGTGCCAAATACGGTCGAAATCGGTCTATAACCTGATATAACTCCCATATAAACCGATCTCCCGCTTCGAATTCTTGAGCCCTCACAATCCGCAATTTTTATCCGATTTGGCTGAAATTTTGCATGTAGTGTTTTGTTATGACTTCCAACAACAGTGCCAAGTACGGTCTAAATCGGTCAATAACCTGATATAGCTTCTATGTAAACCGCTCTTACAATCCGCAATTTTTGTCCGATTTGGCTGAAATTTTGCATGTAGTGTTTTGTAATGACTTCCAACAACAGTGCCAAGTACGGTCTAAATCGGTCTATAACCTGATATAGCTTCCATGTAAGCCGCTCTTTCGATCATCCGTATTCGGTTCCTAGAAGCTTTAATTTTTGCTGGTGTGACAGAAGTTTGGTATGTAGAATAAAATTATGCCCTTCAACTAAATTTATTTTGTATAAATTTTTAGCAGAATCCATGTTGGTTGGTTCCCAAGATTCGGCCCGACCGAACTTAACACGTTTTTACTTGTTATTTCTTGTTTATGTTATTTTTTTTTAATTTTTATTGAGTTGTTTTTCTTTATACATCCTCATTACAAAACGGCAACACTGCCTTCCTGTAAGTGACGTGATCTCTTCTCTTTGTGTTCTCTTTAACAATCTTACACCAACAAAACAAGGCCCATGAGCAAAAGAGACAACACTAGACAGGTGAGCAACCACTAGTATGACGACAATAACTCTTGGCTTAAATGCTGAACATGCTGATGAAATATGATGACTACTATTTCACTCGAATCTCCCCAAAGGTAAAGGTGAGTTAATTGCTTGTGCATAAATGCATATATCAGTGTATTGGTAATAATGGCAGCGAGTTGCCCAGGTATGTGTTGCTTAGTTTTATCGGTGTTGATACGCACAAAGATAGACCGATAAGTGGGTAGTGGTAGTAAAGGCACCGACAAAAAGGTGAAAAACTCTACAAACTACACCACCGACAACTGGGGCCAAGATAAAAAAATTCTTAATATTTTTTTTTTAATTTTTACTGCTTGTTGGTGAATTCGTTTTTCCCCCCATCTTACTCTTCAACGAGTGCTTGAATTTTTATATAAGTGTAAATATTGATTTTGTTCATGGCGTTCTGAACTCACCCCAGAAAAAAAGATATCGTTTTATCGATTTGCGTAGTTGTTTTCTTTTGTTCAGAAGTGGTTATAAATCCTTTGAGCTGGAAAAGAATAATCCTTGCTTAGAAAATGGACTCTTAAGAAACTAAACGCTATAAAAACAACACTGGGGTTTTTTCCACACAATATATAAAATATAGAAATTCACCAAACTTTATATATTAATTTTTTATCATTTAAACATTCACCTTGAATAGCCAAAAAATTTATTTCTTTATTTAGGTTTTAATCTCGCTTTGCAGATTTTGCTTCTCTAATTATTTGTGATGTTAAATTCTTATTTCAGCTTTTTTCGTTTTTCTCTTTTAGCTTTTTTTTATCGTTTTGGTTAGGTTTGGTTTGTTAGATTTTTTTAGTACAAAAATGAGTTGCAGTAGGTTCGCCCGACACAATCGTTAACACGTTTTTAACACCTGTTGATGCTACACTCGACTGAATTCAGCGACATTTGTGTTTCGTTTAATAACTGCTTTTGGTAACATGATTCGATGTTCGCTGTCGGATCACTCTCCCTCTCTCTCTCACCTCCATTAGCCCAGTACAGTGGTGAATTTCGATAGTTCTGCTCTCTGTGTTGCTTGTGCTCGCAATGAACACTTTATTGCTGTGATTGTGAGTGCTCTTATTTTAATGTGTAAATATATTTTAATGCTTCTTGCATGTGTATTTCATGGTTTGCCTGCATTCTCATCAGAGATGGGAATTTGTAAATCGTTTGGAAAGGGCACATTTTTTTTAATGAAAAGGTACTTTTTAAAATTTTGAAAAAAATTCAAATTAATTCGCCTAAACTGTTGTTTACCGCGACACTAGCAAAAAATCTTTTTTTGTTTGCATATCCCCTTAATTGACTACTAGAACAGAATGTAAAATCGGTTTTTGGAACTTGGGACCCTCTTCATCTTTCTAAATGAAATGGCGCATAATATGAGCAAGAAGAAGAACCAAAAAAAAAAAAATTTTGCATTTCAAAAAAAAAAAAAAAAAAAAAAAAATAAAAAAATAATTCGCCCACAACCCATGGGTATTTAATTAAAAGTATTTTAGAGTAGAGTACGAACTCGATATAACAATTTGACCCCAAGTGCCGGGGGCTCGCCCAATCCCCATAACCCGCCTGTGTCTTCATATTGCGTCAAATTCACTCGAAAAGTAATTGGAGGTTGAAAACGAAACTTATTGTACAACAAATTTGGTGTCAAATAACAAGGGGGACGCCCCACCCTAAAACAGTCATGTAGGCCGATATAGAATTCAAACGAAAGGTACTTGAGAGTATAATACGAAACCTACATAGAAATTTGTGGTCTATTGCCATGCGGTTCACTCCACTCCAAAGTAATGCGCCAAATAATCATGTACACCGATCGGGACAAACGAAAGGTACTTGAGAGCAGAATTCGAACCTTATAAAAAATTGTGGGTCAATTTCCGGGGGGTCGCCCACCCCAAAGGAACATGTATACCGATATTTGCGGAAATTGAGAGTTAAATACGAATATAAATAATTTTCTAATTCGGACCATGTAAATACTTTAGGGTGCAGCGAAGGACACAGTGCCAGCTAGTACTTTATAAGGTCGGCAATGAATGTTTCGGTGTGTTTGCACGACAACTTTTGAAGGAGTAAAAATAGACGCCTGAATTTTTGCATAAATACTTCTTATTAATGTATATTGGTTGGGATTGTAAATGGATCAAATCGGCCCACGTTTAGATATAGCTCCCATATGTACCGATCTCAAGATCATACTTCTTGAGCCTTTAGAGATAGCAATTCTTATTCAATTTGGTCTAAATTTTGCTTTTTCTATGACCTCTACCAGATGTACCAAGTATGGTTTCAATCTGTCCAAAACCTGATAAAACTTCCAATAAATACCGATTTGCCGAATAGGCTTCTTGAGCCTATAGAGGGCGGTATAATTATCCGAATTGGCTGAAATTTTGTACAATGTTTTTATGCTACGACTTCTATCAGAGGTACCAAGTATTCAATTGGTTCATCAGCTCATCAATTGGTCCAAAACCTGATATAGTTTCCATATAAACCGATCTCCCTAATACTTCTTGAGCCTCTAGAGGGCGCAATTTTCATCCTAGCCTATAAATAAACAAGTAACAGGTCGGCCGGTCCGAATCTTATAAACCCTTCACCATGGATTGCATTTGTCAAGTTCTTTGAATTTGTTAGGTTAGGTTGAAAAGAGAGTGCAGATATTAATATGCCTCATGCCAATATAGGCATACACCTAAGCCAGTAATCGGCTTGTTGTGCGCTCTTAAAACAAAAATGTAACCTCGAAAAAGAAAATTTAAAGTTAGGAATTCCTTGCTACTTACGAAATCCTTAATTGTTTTCCATACCACTCCCTTAAGTTGTTTCATATCTGGTATCGTGTTCCCACCTAAGTACCGGTATCTGCTAGCCGCGAAAGCCGGACACGTCTTACTATTTCCCCTCGTGCCCTACACATGATATCACTTACCGCACCGATTTTGCATAAGTGAGCTCGAAGTCCTTTATATTTATAACGTGTGTCCCGTTATGACATCAAAAGCTATACTAACCTCCTTTCAGTAATTGCTTCGTCTTCTCACGATCTGGATCACCCCTTAAGATTTTCGCCGTCCTACCGACTGTTTCGCTGTTCCACATTGTTACATGCGCGTTTATCGCCCACGCCCTTAAATAGGACTGCGTCGACCCGAAAAGCTTTGGGTTAACTAAGTGTATCGACGTCAGTTCTCTGGCCTTGACTGTCAAATCGTCTGCCCTTTCATTCCCCCTTACTTTGTTATGGCCCGGCACCTCAACGATTCAGATTGTGACATCCTCAGAGAAGGCGTTAATCTCCTTCTTCCAATGCAAAATTGTTCTTGACTTTACCCTCCTGGTTGTCATTGCCCTTTTGGCCATTTTACTGTCCGTAAAGATGTTCACACTCGACGTCCTCCCGTTAGTACCACACCACCTCACACATTCCGTGATCGGCTGGATCTCTGCCTGCAGAACCTTATTACGTTCAGGCAGTCTAAAACAGATCGCAGTCCCTGGGTTCTCAATGAAGACCCCCAGGCCCACTCTGTCCCCTAGCTTTGATCCATCCGTGTAACTTGATCTTTCAGACTGAAGAGGGTTCCGGAACTAGGGTTCCGTCAATCCAAGACTGTTCCGCTGGCAGCAGTGCCTCGCACTCGACCTCAAGTGTCGTCTCAGGTATCTGATTGGAAACCTCTTCTCTTCCTTCCAGGTTTCCTATAGTTGCCTCAATTATACTGCAATAGCATGAGCTGCTCCCATCCTCAATCCATTCTCCATTCTTTGGCTGCTATATAAGCCGATCTTGAATATTGACTTCTTAAGCCACTAGAGGCGCAATTCTTATCCGATTTGGCTGAAAGTTTGCATGACGTGTTTTGTTATGATTTCCAAATAATTATGCTAAGAGTGGTTCAAATCGGTTCATAACCTGATATAGATGCCATATGAACCGATCTGGGATCTTGACTTGTTGAGCATTTAGAGGACGCAATTCCTATCTGATTTGGCTGAAATTGTACACACATCGTTGAGGAATGACTTCCAACAACTGTGCTAAGTATGGTTCAAATGGGTCCATAACCTGATATAGCTGCCATATAAACCGATCTGGGACCTTGACTTCTTCAGCCTCTAGAGCGCGTAATTATTATCCAATTTGGCTGAAATTTTGTGCAACGGCTTCTCCTATGACCTTCAACATACTTGTTAATATGGTCTGAAACGGTCTGTAGCCTAATACACCTCCCCTATAAACTGATCTCGCTATTTTACTTCTTGAACCTAATGGGCACAATTCTTATTCGATTTGGCTCAATTGTGGTCCGAATCGAACCATTTCTTGATATAGCTCCAATAGCATAGCAATTTGTTTCCTTTCTGATTTGTTTGCCTTAAAAGACACACCGGGAAAAGAACTCGACAAATGTGATCCATGGTGGAGGGTATATACGATTCGGCATAGCCGAACTTGGCACGCTTTTATATATTTTTTTATTTTTCCCGCAAACTGCAGATTCGCTGGTACAAAGTACTACTCGGGTCGAAATAGTACCATAATGCTACCTTTTCCATCCCTGATTCGTATGGGTCATTCCATTGCAAAATATTTTTAAAGCCCATTAACAAAAGGAATAAAGCAATTCCCTTGAATTTTTTTTTATCGTTGTAGCTTTTTTTTATAGTTCTCATACAAACCGATCTCTTGATAGTATTGGGTTGCCCAAAAAGTAATTGTGGATTTTTCATATAGTCGGCGTTGACAAATTTTTTCACAGCTTGTGACTCTGTAATTGCATTCTTTCTTTTGTCAGTTATCAGCTGCTACTTTTAGCTTGCTTTAGAAAAAAGTGTAAAAAAGTATATTTGATTAAAGTTCATTCTAAGTTTTTTTAAAAATGCATTTACTTTCTTTTAAAAAATCCGCAATTACTTTTCGGGCAACCCAATACTTATTTAGCCTGCAGAAGACGCAATTCTTAACCGATTTGGCTGGAAATTTTGCCTAATGATATTCAACATCCTTGCAAAGTTTGGTTCAAAGTTGGTCCTTAACCTGATATAGGTTCCATACATACCGTTCTCCCGATTTTATTTCCCAAACCTCTAGAGGTCGCAATTCTTTTCCGATTTGTCTGAAATTTTGCATAATAACTTCTCCTATAACCTCCAACATCCTTGCCATGTATGGTCCATATTGGTTTCTAACTTGATATTGCTCCCATATATACCGATCTCTCGACTTTACTTCTTAAGGATCTACCGAACGCAATTCCTAACCCAACATATAAAATCCCTTTATGGAATTTGATGCTTCACTTAGCATTTTCCATTTTATACCCACCACCATAGTATGGGGTGTATACTAATCTAGCCATACCGTTTGTAACACCTCGAAATAATGAACTGCCATCCTTAAAGTATACATCCGTCTCACATATGGTTCAGATTGGACCATATTTGAATATAGCTGTCATATTGACCGATTTGCCGATTAAGGATCTAAAACCCATAAAAGTTGCATTTATTACCCGATTTCGCTGATATTTGAAATAGTGACTTGCTTTAATCCTATCCATGGTGGTGATAGGCGGACGGACGAACTTAACACGATTTTACTTGTTTTTGGATTATTTTACGAAAAATATAATAAAAATATAGTCTGAAATTGGTTAAAACTCTTAATCAGCAGATCGGTCTATATGGGAGCTTCATACAAATGTATTGCGATCTGAACAACATTCGGTTTCCCACTGTTCCCAATTCCATCGAAATCGGGTAATAGCTATGGATTTTATTGGCTAAAAATCCTAAACAACAGTTCGGTCTATATGGCAGCTATATTCTAAAATCGTCCGATCTCGACCACATTCAGTTCAGACATTGGCGCCAAGTGCATCTCACTTTTCCACTGTGTCATCCTAATCGGGTAATAAATGCGGCTTTTATAGGCTTAAGATCCTGAGATCATTACCTTCCGGTTTGTTTCGTTACACCCCCTTCCTCACAAAAAAATGGCATTGCAACTTTTATGCAATCACCCATATATGTGGTTATAAAATACTTTTATTCTCTCTGGCCCGATCAAAGTGCTTATTCAACTAAACCAGAGTCAGTGAATGGAATGGCAACACAACGTACTCGGTTATCTGGGTGGGTGCATTTGCATGAGCCTATATTTGTTTGTATGTTAATGCATTCGTATGAAAGTGTTGTTTATGACTCCCATATGGATTGCATATGGACTTGAGAGTGTATGCATCATATGGATCGGCTTGTTTGTTGTTATCTTTACAATTGCACTGGGTAAAAACGCCCACGATTTCATTGGAATTCAGGTAAAATCCATTCAAGCCGTGGTGTGTTTACTTCTCATCTCTATGTCATAGGCAACGGTTGTTTGTTAATAAAGTGCCATATCTGTGTATGTGAAAAGAGGGAGAGTCTTGGTGGCTCTCCGATTTAAAATTACGATATTGTACCAGCACGAAAACATAAAATCACATTGGGTTATTTTTAGAGATGGGCGATGGGTGAATGCCCAAAAGGTATTCGGGTATTTAACCGGTAAATTGGGTAAATATCGTGGTATTTACCCATTTATACCCAAAAGCTGGGTATTTATAGTTTTGCAGATATCTTGGGTATTTAAACATTTTTCAAAAATTTTTGATGATTTCGTATTCTTTGTATATAAATCTGACCTTCTGATCTCATAAAATCGGAATATAGTTATATATAGCCGCTATACAGACTTGAGGCAATAAATTGGTAATTTTTCATCCGATTTCGATGACATTTGGCACTGTGAGTTCTGATAGATCCCTACCCATTTCTGTGAAGTGTGGTCCACATCGGACTTTAGTTGGATATAGCTGTCTTATAGACCGACCGCCCGATCTCCCGATATTGGTTATCAAGGTCTTGAAAGATCCATTTATTACCCTAATTCAATGAAATTTGGCACAGTGAAATTTGGCTCCTATCCATCCCTGTTAAATTTGGTTCAGATCGGACCATATTTGGATATAGCTGCCATATAAACCGATCTTCCGATATAGAGTATTGAGCTCATGAGAGTAACATTTTTCATCCGATTTCGATGAAATTTGTCACAATGAGTATTGATAAACCTCTACACCTTTTTGTTGAATAACGTCCAGATCGGACCATATTTGGATATAGCTGCTATATAGGCTGATCTACAGATATAGGGTATTGTGCCCATAAAAGTCGTAGTTTTCATCTGATTTTGATGCTCCTTTTCAAATTTCATCAAAATCGGATGAAAACTACGATTTATATGGACTCAATACCCTATATCTGGAGATCAGCCTATATGGCAGCTATACCCAAATATGGTCCGATCTGGACTTTATTCAACAAAAAGGTTTAGAGGTTTATCAATACTCAATTTGCCAAAATTCCTCGAAATCGGATGAAAAATGCTCCTCTTATGAGCTCATTACTTTACATCGGAAGATCGGTCTATATGGCAGCTTTATCCAAATATGGTCCGATCTGTACCGATCTAGACCATACTCAACAAATAGGTGGAGGGGTCTTTTAGAACGCGCTGTGCCAAATTTTATCGAAATCGGATGAAAAATTCACCTTTTTAGGCTCTATACACTATACCGATAAATCGGTCTATATGGCAGCTATATCCAAATATGGTCCGATCTGAACCATATTTGACAGGAATGGGTAGGGGTCTACCAGAACTCACTGTGCCAAATTTCATCGAATTCAGCCAACAAATGGATCCTTCATGGTCTTAATACCCTACATCGGGAGATCGGTCGGTCTATAGTGCAGCTATATCAAAATATAGTCTGATCTGGACCACACTTCACAGAAATGGTGAGGGGTCTATCAGAACTAATAGTGCCAAATTTCATCATAAATGGATGAAAAATTACCAATCTATTGCCTCAAGACTTTAAGTCTGGAGATCGGTCTATATATAGGAAAATTCTGATTTTATGTGATTAGAAGATCAGGTTTATATACAAAGATTACGAAATCATCCAAAATTGTTTGGAAAATGTTTTTATACCCAAGATATCTGCAAAATTATAAATATGCAGAAAATTTATTTATTGGGTATTTATCCGATAAATACCGGATATTTACCCAATTTACCGGGTAAATATGGACAAATACCCGGGTATTTATACAATTTACTGGGTAAATAATGGTAAATACCGGGTGAATCTGAGTAAACTGCTATTTGCTCAATTCACCAGGTAAATATGGGTAAATATCAGGTCTGCGGAGTCGGAGTCCAGAAAATTATATCGACCCCGACTCCGGATAAGTAAAATAAAGGTGACAATATAGGAAATTTTAAATTCTAAAATTTTTTAAAATATAAAAATAAAATGTAGATGCTTCTATCCTAGACTGTTTGCTGTATCACATTGAAGGTGTAGGGTATAACCTTCACTGTGGTACAGGGTAATTGTATCATAGATGCGTTTTCGCTATTAATACGATTCAAACACAACATACCAACTCACGGCCCTTGAAGCCATCACACCTCATAATATGGTTGAAAAGTCTTCTAACTAAAGACAAAACGCGTCCCATAGTGGTTGGTGTGTGTTGCTATCTTTGGCTTTCCTTTTCCATTTGCATCTCCGATCATCCAGCTAGTCTTAAAAGAGAAATAAAGATTCTTTAAAAAAAGCTAAAATACTATAGCGCCATCTGGAGATGCATAGTAGTACTTTACTATAACGACAGAACTATTTTATTTTATAACGCACATTATTATCATTCAGAGAAGAAAGTCACAATAGTCTGCTAATTAGAGCATATCTTATGGTGAAAAACAGAGATCTCAACTGCCTTATATATTCTGATATCATCAAAACACTAAAATGTGTTTTCTTTTAAAAGATCGTCGAGTTATTTCTCGAAATTTATTTTCAAAATATTATATTTTGTTTGACCATCTCTGGATTGTTTGTATTCAAATAGTCTAGTCAACCACCTTTCGAGATATGTTTCGAAGAATATCGTAATTAGTAAGCCTAAAAGTATGCTTTGATTTTGTTTGAATTTTATTTAATGCTCCTTCACTAAATCGATACACGCTTGCATATTTAACAAGTAAAAACATGCTAAGTTCGGCCGGGCCGAATCTTATATACCCTCCACCATGGATCGCATTTGTCGATCTCTTGCCACGGTATCTCTTTTTAGGCAAACAAAGGATAAAAGAAAAGAATTGATATGTTAATGGAACAATATCAAGTTATGGTTCATTTCGGACCATAATTGAACTGAATATTGGAGACCATAGTGGAAGTCATTGTTTAAAATGTCAGCCAAATCTAGTACGAATTTCGCACTTTAGGGGCTGAAGAAGTAAAATAGGGAGATCGGTTTATTGGGGGAGCTGCATTAGGCAATAAACTGATTCATGCCATTTTCGACACATATGTTAAAGGTCATAAGAGAAGCCTTTGTACAAAATTTCAGCTAAATCGGATAATAATTGCGCCCTCTAGTGGGTCAAGACACCAGATCGGTTTATATGGAAGCTATATTAGGTTTTGGACCGATTTGAACTATTCTTAGCACAGTTGTTGAAAGCCATAACAAAACACCTCATGCAATATTTCAGCCAAATCGGATAGGAATTGCTCCCTAGAGGCTCAAGAAGTCAAAACCCCAGATCGGTTAATATGGGAGCTATAACAGGTTATGGACCGATTTGAACTATTCTTGCCAAAGTTGTTGAAAGTCATAAAAAAACACGTCATGCAAAATTTCTATGAAAAATTTTTAAAATTTCTAATTGCGTCCTCTAGTGGTTCAAGAAGTCAAGACCACAGATCGGTTTATATGGCAGCGCTATCAGGTTATGGACCGATTTAAACCATACTCAGCACAGTTGTTGGAAGTCATAATAGAACACCTCATGCTAACTTTCAGCCAAATCGGATAAGAATTGTGCTATCTAGCGGTTGAAGAAGTCAAGATTCCAGATCGGTTTATATGGCAGCTATATCAAAACGTGGACCGATATAGCCCATTTACAATCCCAACTGACCTACACTAATAAGAAGTATTTGTGCAAAATTTCTTGCTTTAGTCCTTCGAAAGTTAGCGTGCTTTCGACAGACAGACGGACGGACGGACATGGCTAGTTCGACTTAAAATGTCATGACGATCAAGAATATATATACTCTATGGGGTCTAAGACGAATATTTCGAGAAGTTACAAATAGAATGAAGAAATTAGTATACCCCCACCTTGTGGTGGAGGGTATAAGAATCATACATACCAGCAAATTAGAGGAATAAAATTTCGAGTTATTAGCTTTTATATCTACCGGAGAGGCCACCGTAGCGCTAAGGTTAGCCTGCCCGCGTTTAACGCTGAACGCCTGGGTTCCTGGCGAGACCATCCGAACAAATCTTTATCGGTGGTTTTCCCCTCCTAATGCTGGCAACATTTGTGAGGTACTATGCCATGAAAACTTCTCTCCATAGAGGTGTCGCATTGCGGCACGCTGTTCGGACCCGGCTATAAAAAGGAGACCCCTTATCATTGAGCTTTAATTTGAATCGGACTGCACTCATTGATATGTGAGAAGTTTGCCCCTGTTCCTTAGTGAAATGTTCATGGACAAAAATTTTCAATTACCAATCTACCACTAAAGGATGGTAGTATCGTAGTACCCTATCGTATCAGGGAAAGATGGAGGGTCTACAGCCATCCACCCTGGCGAAGCGTGCTAAGCGTTTGCTGCGCAAAGTCTATGTCTCGAGTCTATGTCGAGTCTGTCGTGGAACGTAAACTGCCCTCTGCAACATTAGACGATACCAGAACAGGCACCAAAAGCAACACAACAAGAAAAATTAGTACAAATGCAACAGACGAAACCCAGACCGCAAATGGAAGCACAGTGTGCATTACACCCGGCGTAGAAAAGGGCATAAATGTTAATCCGAGGCCTTTCACTGATTCTGCCGCCAAAGCCAGGAAGGGTGGTCTGAAGAGTGTCCTCCCGGCAAGGGTATCTCCCTCGACCAGTTTTCCATCAGCACCTGAACTACAAGTGGCTATCCTGGATCGGAATTATCCTGAAGGCCGGATATCTACGAAAAGATGGCTGCTTATCGAAGAGAAAATTCTCCGAGCTTTATCGGAAGCTATTGGAAAAGGCGAGACCGACTACTTCGTGGCTTTCGATGGCGCCAGGTGGCAGAAAGGCCTCAAGGTCATTGGATGCAGACACGAGCAAGCATTAGATTTTTTATCGACCATCAATGGCTTCACCCTCTTTGGTCTGGTATGAAGATAGAGCTGGTCCCGATTGATCAAATCCACCGCTGGATAGCATTCGGGTTTAGATTCCTCCTCTTATTTTGGAGCATGAAGCCATACTGCTTAAAGTGCAGAACAAACATTCTCCAGCAGAGTATTGGGCGATTGTAAGGAGACGAGCGAGGGATAAAGATAATGGATCTCTGGATCAGAGTTGGTTCAGTATGCCTGTCACTCCTGAAGTCCTCGCCGGGAGGGATCAAGTTTGGCTTAAACCATTTAAGAATGGTTGTTGTTGTTTTATTACTGTGTTGTACACTGAGGCGGCTGGCCTTGCCGATGAAGGACTTCATCGGGTTAATCCGGTATGTACAACCGGCTGCCATGGGATTGATTAAGAATGGTCATGGAGCTAGGAGGCACGGGTTTCCTGTAGTTAGTGCAGATTAACCTGCACCACTCAGAGGCAGCCACGGATGAGCTGCTGAGAACTATGGGGAGAGACGGCACTGGCGTGGCCCTCGTTCAAAAACCTATGTTACGAGGTAACAACCTTCGTGGACTCAGATCACGTAATCTAAATCTCATCTCTCCCCCAGCAGAAGGTAAAATTAAAAGTTGTATTGTATCCAGTTTCAGCGATGTAGACTTAACGATAGTTGCCATGGAGTGCCCGCCCTAACCATTATTAAACCTGGCCTCTATGTAGCTACCATACCATGAAGGCATGACCATGACCTAAGACAAGAGGATGACGCGAATGCATACCACAGTCTCCGCGGAAGCACGGATACCAACAATAGGGATGAGTCGTTGGCTAAGATGTGTGCAAAAGGGGGCAATGTCTCTACTTTCTGCAAACAGATCATGGAACAGGTTGTGGTAACAACGCTTGTAATAAACATTGACTCTGTCAAAGTCTTGGTTTGAAACGTCTACACCCAGTGCTCCTTTGCGGATCACTATAGGTTAGGAGGCCACAGTGGCTCAGCGATGTTCGCCTATGACGCCGAATTCTACCAAGTGGTGTCACAATGCAGTACCCCATTCGTATTCGGCATAAAAAGGATGCCCCTTATCATTGAGCTTGAACATTAATCGGACTTCACTAATTCCTGTTCCTAAAAGGAATGTTTATGGGAAATTTAGGAGACCATATAGAAACCCTTAAAGGACCAAATGAGGACAAGTTTAGGGAAGAGATTCAGAAACTGGACCATCTGGGGCCTCTGGAGGACCCAAGGGAACTGGAGCCCGCAGTTGATCTTGTCTTGGGATGCCTGAACGAGACCTTTTCGAAGGCATGTCCCGAACGAGTAGTTACTCCGCTATGGCCTAGCACCCAAACGATGCGGATCGTGCCATCCTCACAGAAATCGTTAATCTCCTTCTTACATTCCATGAATGTTCGTGATCTTACCGTCCTGGTTGTTATTGCCCTTATGTCCAACACCACACCACCTCACGCATTCCGTGATCGTCCGAATTTCCGCCTGCAGGACTATATTATGGTCAGTCCGTCTAAAATAGATCTCAGTCCCCGGATTCTCAATGTGGACCCCCAGGCCCACTATGTCCTTTAGCTTTGATCCATCCGTGTAACATGATCTTTAAGATGGCAATACTAGGATTCCGTCAATCCAAGACTGTGCCGCTGGAAGCAGTGGCTCGCACACGACCTCAAGTGTCGTCTTAGGTATGCGATCGGAAACCTCTTCGCCTGGATTATACCGCGATGGTATGACCTGCTCCTATCCTTCATCCATTCTCCCATCGCTTTTAGTCTCATAGCCGCAATGTCTGCCTGGCACTTAATTTTTATGTCTATGGGTCGGATCTCTAGAATGGTCTCCATTACCCTATTAGGAGTGGCCCTCATCCCTCCACCTATGCCAAGACAACATGTTCTCTGAAACGTTGCACTTTTCCTCCATCGCAGTTCACCTTACTACTGAGGCGTAAGTACGTATTGATCTAATCACGCTCGGATTCAGGCCCCATTTCGAGCCTACGGCCCGTCTACATAGTGTCCAACATCTGTGAGCCTTCTCAGTAGCCTCCTGAATGTGACACTTCCAATTCAGTTTCCTGTCAAAGATCACACCTAAGTATTTGACCTAGTCAGATATCAAAATCGTCTTATTTAGGAAACGTGGTGCGTTAAATTGACTCATCTTCGTCTTCCTCGTGAACAGGCATATTTCACTTTTCTCTGGGTTAAAATTGAGACCTCTGGGTCTACCAGTCATATGAAATCTGCAAGACCCTTTCGGCCCTTCTGTATAGCAGGTTCGGATCCTTAGCCCTTAGAAGTATTATAACATCGTCTGTGTATCAGGCGGGTCATTTATGGTGGTCATCCATAGAAGAGGCGATAAAATGCCCTCCTGTGGCGTGCCTTGTGCCACTTTCCTATATTTATGTCGTGCAACACACAATTTATCCACCTGTTCCTTAGCATATGGTATATACTTAGGTTTCTTAGGACCGGTCCGCACATTGTTAAAAGCCTCATCGATGTCAATGTATACCGCCAGTGTGTCTCCTCCTTCGTGCCCCGGATCCCGAGAAAGAGATCCGACTTGAGCTTAGCAAAGCCATTGCTTACTTCTGCCGTCATCCCGCTGCCCTCATCTGCGATGGCTGTTTCATTGACACTGTCTGAATCCGAGTCAGAAAAACCACCTTTACTTAAAGGCTGGGGACGAACTGTGCATCCCTCTGGTTTATCCGTCCCTTCCTTATTAATTAGTCTGACGACTTGTTGTGCGCTTGAGTCATTAATATCGACTACAGGTGCTAAGGCACCCATACCTATAGGAGGGGAGGACAACATGCTAAGATCTGACGCCACCACCGCAGCTGTTGGTTCTTTGGAGTTCATTTCTAACCTACTCCAAAAAGGCTTTCAAATGTTTCGTAATAGGTAGTACCTACTCCGAGATAAGGATATTTTTTTTAGGAGCGAGTCCGCTCCACACAACAGCTACTTTAATCCTCGACGGTATAGCTCCCATCTTGACATCTTGAGCCTCTGGATGGCGCTATTAGCATAGGATTTGTCCAAAATTTTTCATGAGATGTTTTGTTTTTACTTTCAATGACTGCGCCAAATATGATTCGAATCGGTTCATAACCTGATATAGCTCCCATATAAACCGATCTTGGATCTTGACTTCTTCAGCCGCTAGATGGCGCAATTATTACCCAATTTGGCTGAAAATTTTCATGAAGTGTTTCGATTTGACTCTTAACAACTGGCCCAACAAGCATGATCCAAATTGATTCATGACCTGATATAGCTCCTACATAAACTGATCTCGGATCTTGACATCTTGGACCTCTAGAGGGCGTAATTCTTATCCGAATTGTATGAGGTGTTTCGTTTTGACTTCCAACAACTGTGCCAAGTGTGGTCCAAATCGGTTGATAACCTGATGTACCTCTCATATAAACCGATCTCGGATCTTGACCTCTTCGACCGATAGAGGGCGCAATTTTTATCCGATTAAGCTGAAATTTTGCATGCTGTGTTTTGCTTTAACTTTCAACAACTGTACCAAGTATGGTCCAAATCGGTTTATAACCTGATGTAGCTCCCATATAAACCTATCTCGGATCTTGACTTCTTAAGCCGCTAGAGGACGCAATTTTTATCCGAGTAGGCTGAAATTTTGCATTAGCTTTGCTTTCACTTTCAACAACTGTTCCGGGTATGGTCTAAATTGGTTCGTTACGTGATATAGCGCCCATATAAACCTATCTCGGATCTTGATTTCTTGAGCCACTAGAGGGCACAATTATTATCCGATTTGACTGAAATTTTGCACGAAGTGTTTTGTTTTAACTTTCAACAACTCTTGCGAGTATGGTCTAAATTGGTTCGTTACGTGATATAGCTCCCTTTTTAACCTTGCTTACCGTGCCGGATTTTTCCAGGCACGTTGGAAGGTTGCGAACGTTCTGCCCATCCCCAAGAAAGGTGGGGCGAACAACCCTCCGAATTACCGCTCTCCAAAGTTATGGAGAGTATGGTTAACCATCATCTTGCCAGATACGTAGAGTCCAATGGCCTTCTTACCGACAGACAGTATTGGTTCCGGAAAAATCGCTCTACGGGAGACCTAATGGTATTTGCGTCAGAACGATGGAATCGCTGTATCCACCAGTTTGGTGAGAGTAAGGTCGTGGCTCTGGATATCTCCAAGTCATTTGTTAGGGTCTGGAACGGCGCACTTTTATCAAAGCTTGTTGCTTTTGGAGTCGGTAATAACTTCGTTCGATTTATATCGAGCTTTCTCAGAGATTGCACTATACGAGTTGTTATAGGTGTGCCACAAGGCTCTGTCCTTTCCCTTTCTCCTTCCCTTTTTCTTATTTTCATTGACGATCTATTGGGTCAGACTTCGAATCCAGTCTACTCATTTGCCGATGACAGTAGTCTGTGTTATTCATTCTCATTCGACAGGTAGGTCCAGTCCTCAAGAAATTGTGGACAGGAGGCGCATTATGGATGAGACGCTCTCCCAGGATTTGTTGGACATTTGCGAGTTGGGTAGAATGAACAGAGTAGACTTTAACGCCCAGAAGACGCAGTACTGTTTCTTGTTTCACAAGCGATTCACTGACCCACTACAATCGTCGATATCTATCGACGGTATAGATATTGAACAGTCCGATGCTCTTGATGTTCTGTTCATCAAGATACAATGTGATGCCCGTTGCTCAAAACACGTATGCGAAGTGTCGAAAGAAGCACTCAAGTGTTTGGGCTTTTTTAGGCGGTGCAAGAAATATTTCACCTCTTCTGATCTTCTCAATATCTATACTACCTACATAAGGTCGAGTATGTAATATAACTCTCATGTATTGGCAGGAGCTCCATAATCATCCTTGAAGCTACTTGACCGGGTTCAACGGAGAGCGATGGTGTTGATTTGGGACAGTAGGGTATCCAACTCTATTGCTTCTCTTGAACATTGTCGGAATGTGAGTAGCCTTGTATTGCTCTATCGTTATTTTCATGGCGTCTGTTCCAGAGATATGCGTCTTCTTATCCCTGACGTTAGGCTGTTCACCACGAATACAAGACTTGCCAGGAACTCACACCCGTTTGTAATTGATTGGCCTTTCGACCAAACCATGCATTACCTAAAAAAAATCATTTTTCGCCCGAACTATTCGTTTGTGGAATCGACTTCCGGCTAATGTCTTTCCCACTGACTTTGATGTTCAGAAATTTAAGACGAATATCAATAAACACTAATCCCTCTTTCCCCCCTCCAACTATTAACTTTCCTAATTGCCAACGCAAGGCACTGCATATATAGGGGACATACCCTGTGTGTTGCTTACGTAAAAAAAAAAAATAAATAAATAAACCGATCTCAAATCTTGACTTCTTGAGCCTCTTGAGGGCGAAATTATTATCTAGTTTGTCAGAATAACTGTGCCAAGTATAGTTCAAATCGGCTCTTAACCTGATATAGTTCACATATGAACCGGTCTCGGGCCAAACCAAGTGTGGCCCCTATCGGTTTGTAACTTGGTATAGCTCCAATAGCATAGCAATTCTTATTCATTATCCTTTGCTTGTCTAAAAAAGGGATATCGGGCTAGGAACTAAACAAGCGCGATCCATGGGGGAGGGTATATAAAATTCGCCCCGGAATTTCGAAATTTCTTAAAAATTTCCTATACAGAAATAAATTAAAGCGAAAATTTTCTATATATAAAATTTGTACAAAATTTTCTCTAGGAATGACATTTTGCATATAATTATAAAAAAATTTTACAAAATAATAATAAAATAAGTTTCCGAATGTTCAAATTTTTCTTTTCTCTTTTGGATTTTATCATTGAAATATTTTATTTTTATTGTTCCCCTTTTTTGTTGCAACAATTTGTTCTATTTTGAAGCTACTATTGATTCAAGTGTCCAAAACTCTCAATGCCAATGTCAATAGAATAGCCATACGGCTAGTTTAGGAAAAAATAAACCCCTCCATAAAAATGAGTGAACTTAATGTCATCTAAAGTGATGCCTTTCAAAGTGGAATTTACAATCGACAGTCTTTTCTTTACAGCAATAAAGTGGCCAAAATCTATAAAAAGCCATAAAGGCTACAAGGCAACAAGGCATTAAACAGCAAATGGCGTGATCAGAAATAAAAGAGGTCCCCTCAATGGCCTGACATGGCCACAAAGCAAGGAATACTTAAATCGAGGTAACAAGTTTGAGTCAATACAAAAAAAGCAAGAAATGCAACCTTAACGGCTGCAAGAAGGTTTAAAGAAAAAGCATGGGCCAAGAGGAAAAACTTGTCTTACCATGGCTCAAACACACACTCGGCACACACATTCACATGGCCAATTTGAAACAATAAACAATTGATGGAATTGTTGGCAACAATTTGCAAACAAACTTCCAACAATAACGGCAGGGAAAATGCACCCAACATTGGAAGATGCCTGTGGTAACTGCAACTGCCATAGCGGTCACACTGTGGCAATAACAATTACAACAGCAGTAAAAAATAATAAAGAGGCAAAACTGTCAATGATATCACATGTTGCACCACCAACGGTCAGACGGACAGGGAGAGCTTACATTCATACTCGTACTTATGTGCATATGAGGCCACTTTACGACAATGTCTAAAATATGCAAAGGATCAATGAAGGGGTATGGTGTATAGATTGGCATGATGGAATTTTTGCAAACTAGCCAATGATTCTGTCGGGAAGGAATGACACTGCAAATTCTTGGTAAGGATTATGTCGTAGTAGGTTATCCTTTTAAAACAATACCTATACTGCTGTGAAGAAACAAGAAAAATTCAATACGGTCTTCCATCAATGTATCCCAACCCTGCGTATGGTTAGGTTAGTTTGGGCTGAAAAGAGGGTGCAGATATTAATCTGCCCCATGCCACAATAGACATACACCTAAGCCAGTAATCGGAGTTCCGTGCTACTTACGAAATCCTTAATTGTTTTCCATGCCACGCTCCTGAGTTGGTTCATATCTGTTATTGTGTCCCCGCCTAAGTGCCGGTATCTGTTAGACGCTAAAGCCGTGCAAGGACAAAGGAAATGCTTCAACGTCTTATCATCTTTTCCGCATGCCCTACACATGCGATCACTTGCCGCAACGATTTTTCATAAGTGATCTCGTAGTCCTGTGTGTTCCGTTATGATTCCAATAGCTATACTGACCTCCTTCTTACTTCCTTTCAGTAATAGCCTCGTCTTCTCACGATCTGGATCCCCCCATACGATTTTCGCCGTCCTACCATCTGTTTCGCTGTTCCAAAGGGTTGCATGCGCATTCATCGCCCACGCTCTTAACTCGAACTGCGTCGACCCGAAAGGTTTCGGGTTAACCAAGTTTTATGTACAGTAAGAATAGGAAGGAATCTCTCCGAACCATTTAATACCAAACGAGGTTTCAGAAAAGGAGACAGCCTATCGTGTGATCTCTTTAATATCCTGGTGGAGAAGATTATACGAGATGCAGATGTGAATAGATATGGCACATCGATATTATAGGTCGGTCACCGGAAGTAGTAACTGCAGCCTTTGAAAGAATCGAAAGAGAGTCAGTGAAAATGGGTCTGTCAGTAAATGGAGATAAGACTAAATGGATGGTTTCAACTCCCAAAAAGCCTTGCACAACCGAGCAGATAAAGAAAATGGAGACAGTTGGGAACCACAACATTGAGACAGTCTGTAACTTTATCTACCTCGGCATCGCCGTAACCGAAACGAATGACACCAGTTTTGATATATAGCGAAGAATAATACTGGCAAACAGATGCTACTTTGGACTAAGTAAGCAGTTTAGAAACAAGGCCTCCTCTCGACAGACGAAGATTACACCATACAAGACACTGATACTACCCGTGCTGTTATATGGTTCTAAAGCATGGGCACTTGTGAAAGCGGACGAGGCAGTGCTTGGAGTATTTGAGAGAAAGATTCTTCGTAAAAAATATATGGAACAGTTTGCGTTAACGGAGAATATAGGCGACGTATGAACCACGAGCTGTATAAGCTGTATGACGACGATAGCATAGTTACACGCATCAAAATACAACGGTTGCGTTGGCTAGGTCATGTTGTCAGAATGGATGAAGAAGCTCCACGCAAACCTGGAAGATCAAATGCCCGATGGAAAGAGCAAGTGGTGGGAGACACCTCGAAACTTGGTGTCAGAGATTTTTAGAATGAGCACAGAAGAACGAGGCGCTTGGAACAAATATTCTGTCATAGTCAATTAAAGTAAGTAAATTAGTCCTCTGCGCTTCACCGCCAAATCGTCTGCCCTTTCATTCCCCCTTGCTTCGTTATGGCCCGGCACCCAAACGATGCGGAATTTGCCATTCTGCATATACTTGCAAATGCAAATTTGCTCTTGGACATTCCATCACGGAGAACAGGGGCAAATTTCTTACATATCAATGAGTGCTGTCCGGTTCAAATTTAAGCTCAATAATAGGGGACCTCTTTTTTTATAGCCGAATGCCAACGGCTTGCAGCAGTGCAACACCTCTTTGGGCAAAAGTTATTACATGTCATAATACCTCACAAATGTGGACAACCTTAAGAGAGGATAACCACCACTGACAATTTTTTCTGATGTTCTTGGCAGGATTTGAACCCAGGCGTTCAGCGTCAAAGGCGTACATGCTAAACTCTGGGCAATGATGGCCTCCTGCATATACCTAAAGAACATTAAATAGTGGATGTACATTTAAAGCCTAGGGATTCCTTATGAAGAAGCTGCACTTAACAGGTTTTGTTATACCCTCCACCATAGGATGGGGATATATTGGGTTGCCCAAAAAGTAATTGCGGATTTTTCATATAGTCGGCGTTGACAAATTTTTTCACAGCTTGCGACTCTGTAATTGCATTCTTTCTTTTGTAAGTTAACAGCTGTTACTTTTAGCTTGCTTTACAAAAAAAAATTTAAAAAAGTATATTTGATTAAAGTTCATTCTAAGTTTTATTAAAAATACATTTACTTTCTTTTAAAAAATCCGCAATTACTTTTTGGGCAACGTACTAATTTCGTCATTCTGTTTGTAACACCTCGAAATATGCGTCTAAGACCCCATAAAGTATATATATTCTTGATCATCATGACATTTTAAGTCGATCTAGCCATGTCCGTCCGTCCGTCTGTCTATCGAAAGCCCGCTAACTTTCGAACGAGTAAATCTAGGCGCTTGAAATTTTGCAAAAATACTTTTGATTAGAGTAGGTCGGTTGGGATTGTAAATGGGCCAAATCGGTCCATGTTTTTATATAGCAGCCATTTAAACCGATCTGGGGTGTTGACATCTTGAGCCTCTAGATGGCGCAATTCATATCCGATTTGGCTTAAAATTTGCATGAGGTGTTTTATTATGACTTCCAATAACTGTGCTGAGTATGGTTGAAATCGGTGCATAACCTGATAAACCTATCTGGGGTCTTGACTTCTTGAGCGTCTATAGGGCGCAATTCTTATCCGATTTGGATGAAGTTTTGCAAGTGGTGTTCTGTTATGACTTCCAACAACTGTGCTGAGTATGATTGAAATCGGTCCATAACCTGATATAGCTGTCATATAAACCTTTGGGGTCTTGACTTCTTGAGCCACTAGAGGACGCAATTATTATCCGATTTGGCTGTCATTTTGCACGTGGTGTTTTAGTATTACTTCCAACAACTGTGATGAGTATGGTTGAAATCGGTCCATAACCTGATATAGCTGCGATATAAACCGATCTGGGGTCTTGACTTCTTGAGCCACTAGAGGACGCAATTATTATTTCGCATGAGGAAGTCATAACAAAACACCTTCGCATGAGGTGTTTTGTTATGACTTCCAATAACTGTGCTGAGTATGGTTGAAATCGGTCCATAACCTGATATAGCTGCCATATAAACCTATCTGGGGTCTTGACTTCTAGAGTGCGTAATTCCTATCCGATTTCGCTGAAATTTTGCACGACGTGTATTGTTATGACCTCCAATTACTGTGCTGAGTATGGTTGAAATCGGTTCATAACTTGATATAGCTGAGATATAAACCGATATGGGGTCTTGACTTCTTAAGCCTCTAGAGGACGCAATTATTATCCGATTTGACTGAAATTTTGCGTATGGTGTTTTGTTATGACTTTCAACAATTGGGCTAAGAGTAGTTCAAATCGGGCCATAACTTGATATAGCTGCCATGTAAACTGATCTGGGGTCTTGGCTCCTGAGCCTCTACAGGGAGCAATTCCTATACAATTTGGCTGAAATATTGCATGACGTGTTTTGTTATGACTTCCAATGTGCTGAGTATGGTTGAAATCGGTCCATTACCTGATATAGCTGCCATATAAACCGATCTGGGGTCTTGACTTCTTGAGGTCCAAAAAGGCGCAATTCTTATCCGAATGGACCGAAATATTACACAATGACTTCTACAATGTTCAGAAGTCGAGTCGAGGCACAGTCTTGGGTTGGCGGAACCCTAGTATTGCCATCTGGAAGATCAAGTTACACGGATGGATCAAAGCTAGAGGACAGAGTGGGCCTGGGGGTTTATATTGAGAACCCAGGGACTGAGTTCTATTTTAGACTGCGTAACCATAATACGGTCCTGCAGGCGGAGATCCGGGCGATCACGGAATGCGTTAGGTGGTGTGGTGCTAACGCGAGGCCGTCGAGTGTGAACATTCGTACCGACAGTAAAATTGCCATAAGGCCAATATCAACCAGGACGGCAAGGTCACGAACAGTCTTGCAGTGTAAGAAGGAGATTAACGCCTTCTTTGAGAATGGCACGTTCCACATCGTTTGTGTGCCGGGCCATAACGGAGTAAGAGGAATGAAAGGGCAGACGATTTGGTGATAAAGGCCAGAGGACTGCCGTCAATAAACTTGGTTAACCCAAAGCATTTTGGGTCGACGCAGTCCGAATTAAGAAAGCGGGCGATGAATGCGCATGCAATATTGTGGAACAGCGAAACGGTCGGTAGGACTGCAAAAATCCTATGGGGGGATCCATCCATCCATCGTGAAAAGACGAGGCTATTACTGAAAGGAAGTAAGAGGGATGTCAGTATAGCTTTTGGTGTCATAAAGGGACACATAGGACTACGAGCTCACTTATTACAAATCGTTGCGGCAAGTGATAGCATGTGTAGGGCATGCGGGGAAGGTGATGAGACGTTGGAACATATCCAACCAATACCGGCACTTAGGTGGAGATACAATATCAGACAAGAACCATCTTAGGGGAGTGGTATTGAAAACTATTAAGGATTTTCTAAGTAGCATGGAATTCCTAACTTAAAATTTTCTTTTAAGAGGTTAGTTAGTTTAAAGTTTCTTAGAGTGCACAACAAGCCGATTACTAGATTAGGTGTATATCCATAGTACCATGGGATGGATTTATATCTGCACCCTCTTTTAAACCTAACCTAACCTAACCCTATGGTCCGAATCGGAGTATAACTTGTAATAGCTCCAATAGCATGACAGTTCTTGTTCATTATTCTTTGATTACCTAGAAAGAGATACCACGCAAAGAACTCGACAAATGCGATCCATGGTGGAGGGTATATAAAATTCGGCCTGGCCGAACTTAGCATGCTCTTACTTGTTTTTTTAATTTTTTTGAAATTATCTAAAAAGTTTTATATTAACTTTTTCTTTAGTTAATAAATTTCATCATTCCTTTCCTATGTTACCATCTATCCCCCTTAGAGCCTTTCGGACAGACTTTAAGACGTTCAGCAAACGAATCACCGCCTCAAGACTTGGTGCAGGTGGTCTAGAAAATCGACTGAATCAACATAATCACCGTCATATGTATTCCTAGACAAACAATTCCGATTGCTATGCCATATTGCCATTGCTCACAAATGTCTAGGAGTAGCAGGGACGATTACAACTTGAGTGTGTCCCCCTCTCAATAAAACCCAAAGGAAGAAGGCAGGAACCATGAATGAGAGCTCATCTTGCACTGCAACGGACCATGTATTGCTGGTGGTGAATGAGCGACACATGCATGGGCCTGTTGCATGGCTTTGCATGCCTTTAAATGGTTGATGTTATTGTTGCATGCATGCCAACTATGCATTGCCAACAAACTGCAGGCGGTAATTTGCAAACGGGACACCCTCTCCTGGCTTTCTGCAGCAATGTCAGCTATTCAAGCAACCAAGTGGCCAAGTATCCTCTACACAATTGAAGGTGATGGTGTAAAGTGGAGTCCATTCATTGTCATTTTTAATTTAAGAGGTTTCATTTTGCCAATATTGGTTATTTTTGTTGGAGTTTTTGTTGTTGCTGCTGTTGTGTCAACTCTTACTCTTGAAGTGGAAAGTGGACAATGTTTTTATAGGATTTTTGGTTTTTTTTTTGCTACTTTCATGACATCGCACGTAGCCTATACAAGTCAAGTGGTGGTGGGTAGGTGGAGTATTTTAATACCCTACTGTGCCATTGAGTGTAGAGGAAGGTAATGCCTGAAGGAAAAGGAGTTTGACTCTATTTTAAGGTGAAAAAATTTACATATAAGACGATCGAAATATTTTCTCATGTTTGTAAGTCCACTTTTTGTAATCAAAAGGGAGTGCTGGATATCGATTGAGGAGAGATAAAGAAAGAGTAGGTTAATATGCTGCAGTATGAGAGAGAGAGAGAGACACACACACATACTTCTTACTGAGTAATTGGTCAAGATTGCCGTTCTCGAAAAGAGAGAACAGGGAAATTTTGAAAAAGAGAAACAAAAACAACAAGTAAAAGCGTGCTAAGTTCTGCCGGGCCGAATCTTATATACCCTCCAACATGGATCGCATTTGTCGAGTTCTTCTCGTTATAGGCCAACATATGATAAAACAAAAGAATTGTAAAATTTCAGCCAATTCGAATGAAAATTGCGTCCTTTAGGGGCCCAAGAAGTAAAATAGGGAGATTGGTTTATATGGGAGCTATATCAGGCTATAGACCGATTCAGACCATAATTATCACGTATGTTGAAGGTCATAAGAGAAGTAGTTGTACAAAATTTCAGGCAAATCGGATAATAATTGCGATCTCATGAGGCTCAAGAAGTCAAGATCTTAGATCGGTTTATATGGCAGCTATATCAGGTTATGGACCAACTACAATCATATTTAACACAGTTGTTGGAAGTCATAACAAACCACTTCTTGCAAAGTTTCAGCCAAATTGGCTAAGACTGAGGGCCTCTAGGCCCTCTAGAGGCTCAAGAAGTCAAGATCCCAAATCCGTTTATATGGCAGCTATATCAGGTTATGCACCGAGTTTCACCATACGGAGCACAATTGTTGGAAGTGATACCAAAACACTACGTGCAGAATTTCACTTAAATCGGACGAGAATTGTGCCCTCTAGAGGCTCCAGAAGTCAAGACCCAAGAACGGTTTTTATGGCAGCATTATAGAAGCATGGTCCGGTTTGAACCAAACTTAGCGCAGTTGTTGGAAGTGGTACCAAAACACTACGTGCAAAATTTCATTCTAATCGGATAAGAATTGCGCCCTATAGAGGCTTAAGAAGTCAAGACCCAAGATCGATTTATATGACAGCTATATCAAAACATGGACCGATATGGTCCATTTACAATTCCAACCGACCTACGCTAATAAGAAATATTTGTGCAAAATTTCAAGCGGCTAGCTTTACTCCTTCGAAAGTTAGCGTGCTTTCGACAGACAGACAGACGGACGGACGGAGGGACCGACAGACGGACGAACAGAAGGACGGACATGGCTGGATGGATATAAAATGTCACGACGATCAAGAATATATATACTTTATGGGGTCTCAGACGAATATTTCGAGTAGTTACAATCAGAATGACGAAATTAGTATACTCCCATCCTATGGTGGAGGGTATAAAAATATTGAAGATGAAAAGCCTGAAATATCTTGTAAAAGTAAAAGCGTGTTAAGTTCGGCTGGGCCAAATCTTGGGAACCCACTACCATGAATTATGCTAAAAATGCATACAAAATAAATTTAGTTGAAAGGTATAATTTTATTCTACATATCAAACTTCTGTCAAACCAGCAAAGAAGCTCTAGGAACCAAATATGGATGATTGATAGACCGGTTTACATGGGAGCTATATCAGGTTATAGACTGATTTTGACCGTATTTGGCACAGTTGTTGAAAGACGTAACAGAACACCGCATGCAAAATTTCAGCCAAATCGGAGAAAAATTGCGGCTTGTAAGGCCTCAAGAAGCCAAATCGGGAGATCGGTTTACATGGGAGCTATATCAGGTCAAAGACAGATTTGTACCAGACTTGGTACAGTTGTTGGAAGTAATAACGGAACACCACATGAAAAATTTCAGCCAAATCGGACAACAATTGCGGCTTCCAGGGGCTAAAGAAGTCAAATTGGGAGATCGGTTTACATGGGAGCTATATCAAGTTATAGACAGATTTGCACCGTACTTGGCACAGTTGTTGAAAGTCATAACAAAACACTACATGCTCAATTTCCGCCCGATCGGACAAAAATTGCGGCTTGTAAGGGCTCAATAAGTCAAATAGGGAGATCGGTTTATATGGGAGCTATATCTTGTTATAAACCATTTTGGAGCCTACTTGGAACAGCTGTTGGAAGTAATAACGGAACACCACATGCAAAATTTCAGCCAGATCGGACAAAAATTGCGACTTGTAAGTGCTCAAGAAGTCAATCCTGAAGCTCGGTCTATATGGTAGCTATATCGGGTTATAGACCCATTCGGACTGTACATACCACAATTGTTTATAGTCTAACAAAATTTCAGCCAAATCCAAAAAAAATTGCGGCTTCCAAGAGCTCAAGAAGTCAAATCGGGAGATCGGTTTCTATGGGAGCTATATCAGTTTATAGACCGTTTTGGAGCCTATTTGGAACAGCTGTTGGAAGTAATAACGGAACACCACATGTAAAATTTCAGCCAGATCGGACAAAAATTGCTGCTTGTAAGGGCTCAAGAAGTCAATTCTCAAGCTCGGTTTATATGGGAGCTATATCGGGTTATAGACCCATTCGGACTGTACATACCACAATTGTTTATAGTCTAACAAAATTTCAGCCAAATCCAAAAAAAATTGCGGCTTCCAAGAGCTCAAGAAGTCAAATCGGGAGATCGGTTTCTATGGGAGCTATATCAGTTTATAGACCGTTTTGGAGCCTATTTGGAACAGCTGTTGGAAGTAATAACGGAACACCACATGTAAAATTTCAGCCAGATCGGACAAAAATTGCTGCTTGTAAGGGCTCAAGAAGTCAATTCTCAAGCTCGGTTTATATGGGAGCTATATCAGGTTATAGACCCATTCGGACCGTACATACCACAGTTGTTGATAGTCTAACAAAATTTTAACCAAATCGTAAAAAAATTGCGGCTTCCAAGAGCTCAAGAAGTCAAATCGGGAGATCGGTTTATATGGGAGCTACTAGCTGAACAGATCCCGGTTCGCTGCGCCTCCTTTCACTCTCTTATTTTATCTGAGCCTCATATGGGCACGGTCAGGAAAATAGTCCTGTTTGGGGGTGCAAGTACGGCCTTTCAGATATGTCGCCTCAAAGTGAATATTAAATTGGTGCTATACTCTCAAATTTCTTTCAATTGGGTCTTATATTGCATTGTCGGTAAATATGTCCGTTATGGGGGTGAGGTGTTCAGATTTTACGTCGATCTCGCCATGTCCGTCCGTCTGTCCGTCCGTCTGTCTGCCTGTCGAAAGCACGCTAAGTTTCGAAGGAGAAAAGCTAGCCGCTTGAAATTTTGAAACTGTGCCAAGTATGGTTCAAATCGGTCCATGTTTTGATATAGCTGCCATATAAGCCGATCTTGGATCTTGACTTCTTGAGCCTCTAGAGGGCGCAATTCTCGTCCGATTTGACTGAAATTTTCCACGTAGTGTTTTGGTATCACTTCCAACAACTGCACTAAATTTGCTTCAAATCGGTCCATATTTTGATATAGCTGCCATATAAACCGATCTTGGGTCTTGACTTTTTGAGCCTCTAGGGGGCACAATTCTCATCAAATTTAGCTGAAATTTTGCATGAGGTGTTTTGTTATGACTTCGAATAACTGTGCTAAGTATGACGTAAATCGGTACATAACCTGATATAGCTGCCATATAATAGAACTCGACAAACGCGATCCATGGTGGAGGGTATCTTAGATTCGGCCCGGCCGAACTTAGCACGCTTTTACTTGTTATTTTTTATTTTAATCTTAGAGAAAACTAATTTACAATGTAATAATTGATGATTATGGGAAAAGCAAGATTTCTTAGAATTATACTTTATGGGTCGCATTAAAAGTTACAAAGACAATTTCTTCTTATTAGCTAGTCAGCAATATTAAGGTCTTATTGATTGGTTAGTGTTTTAGGTGGTAACTGTGATGTGGGTGTAAGGGGCAAGATTCTTTAGAATTGTTATGTTTTATAGGTTACAGCGGAAGTTAGTGAGACAAATTCGATTATACAATTATTAACTGGTCAGCGTTCTTGGTGGTTTTTGGTGAAGACATTATGGTGGGTGTCGTAACTAGATCAACTAACTGGTCAGCATTCTTGGTGGATTTGGTGGAGACAGTAAGGTGGGTGTCGTAACTCGGGTCTTAGCGGCGTAACTGGGAATGAGAGAGAAGACGATTTGGTAGTGAAGGGTAGAGAACTGACGTCAATAAACTTGGTTAACCCGAAGCCTTTCGGATCGGCGCAGTCTGAGTTAAGGGCGTGGGCGACGAATGCGCATACAACCCTGTGGAACAGCGAAATCGTCGGTAGGACGGCGAAAATCCTTTGGACGGATCCAGATCGTGAGAAGACTAGGTTATTACTGAAAATAAACAAGAAGGAGGTGAGTATAGCTATTGGTATCATCACGGGACACATAGGACTACGAGCTCATTTATGTAAAATCGTAGAGCATGCGGGGAAGATGATGAGACGTTGGAGCATTTCCTATGTCATTGCTCGGCTTTCGCGTTTAACAGATACCGCCACTTAGGAGGGGTCACAATACCAGAAATGAACCAACTTAGAGGCGTGGGGTGGAAATTAAGGATTTCATAAGTAGTACGGAATTTCTATCTTAGATTTTCTTTTTCCAGGTTACTATTTTTAGTATTTAGAGCGCACGAATAGCCGATTATTCGCTCAGGTACATCCCCATAGTGGCAAGGGGAGGATTAATATCCGCCACCTCTTATCAACCTAACCTAACCTATGATCGAGGTTATAAAAAAACCAAGGGAGAGCGTAAAAAAGATTAATTGAGAGGGCTACGGCTGAAAGAAAATTAAAAAAGTATTGCTGCAGAATGACATAATCTGAGAAGTGTTACAAGGTACATGCAATGCAATACTTATATGTAGAGCCAGAAAAGGAGGTAGAGCTTGGTACAGAATGAAGGATGGTGAAGTAGAAAGAACAAGTAACATAGGGAATGCAATAATAGAAATTTGAAATTGTGTGGTGAACAAAGCAACTATCATTGAGAGTAAGAGATAATAAGCCCTTCAAATATTTTCCATGCCTTAAATAAGTAAAAGCGTGAAGTTCGGCCGGAAACCCTTGAGAACCCACCACCGTGTATTCTGCTAAAAATTTATACAAACTAAATTTAGTTGGAGGGCATAATTTTATTCAACATACCAAACTTCTGTTAAACCAGCAAAATTAAAGCTTCTAGGAACCGAACCAGGATAATCGAGAGACCGGTTTATATGGGAGCTATATCAGGATATAGGCCGATATTGACCTTATCTGGCACAATTGTTAGAAGTCATAAGAGAACACTATGTGCAAAATTTAATTTAATCGGATGGAAATTGCGGCTTCCAAGGGCTCAAGAAATCAAATCGGGAGATCGGTTCATATGGCAGTTATATCAAGTTAAGGACCGATTTGGACCGTATTTGACACAGTTGTTGTTGGTCATAACAGAATGCTTTGTGTAAAATTTCAGCCAAATAGGATGAAGATTGTGGCTTCCAGAGACTCAAGAAGTCAAATCGGGAGATCGGTTTATATGGTGGCTATACCAGGTTATAGACCGATTTGGACCGTACTTGACACAGTTGTTGTTGGTCATAACAGAATGCTTTGTGTAAAATTTCAGCCAAATAGGATGAAGATTGTGGCTTCCAGAGACTCAAGAAGTCAAATCGGGAGATCGGTTTATATGATGGCTATACCAGGTTATAGACCGATTTGGACCGTACTTGACACAGATGTTGGAGGTCTTAACAGAGTGCAATGTGCCAAAATTCAGCCAAATTTGATGAAAATTGCGGCTTCTATGGGCTCAAAAAGTCAAATCGGCTATATCAGGTTCTTCACCGATTTTTACCGTACTTGGCACAGTTGTTGAAAATCATAACAAAATACATACCCCTGCGGCTTCCAGGAGCTCAAGAAGTCAAATCGGGAAATCGATTTATAGGGGAGTTATATCCAAATCTGAACCGATATGGTCCATTTGCAATCCCCAACGACCTTCATCAATTTAAAGTATCTGACCATAATTGGTACATATTTTAAAAGTTATAACGGAAGTCGATGTACAAAATTTCTGCCAAGCCGGGGTAAAAACGGCGCCCTCTAGAGGCTCAAGAAACCAAATTGTGAAATCGGTTTATATGGGAGCCATATAAGTTTATAGACCGATTTCAACTAAAGGGTGATTTTTTTGAGGTTAGGATTTTCATGCATTAGTATTTGACAGATCACGTGGGATTTCAGACATGGTGTCAAAGAGAAAGATGCTCAGTATGCTTTGACATTTCATCATGAATAGACTTACTAACGAGCAACGCTTGCAAATCATTGAATTTTATTACCAAAATCAGTGTTCGGTTCGAAATGTGTTCATTCACCGTAACGTTGCGTCCAACAGCATCTTTGAAAAAATACGGTCCAATGATTCCACCAGCGTACAAACCACACCAAACAGTGCATTTTTCGGGATGCATTGGCAGTTCTTGAACGGCTTCTGGTTGCTCTTCACTCCAAATGCGGCAATTTTTCTTATTTACGTAGCCATTCAACCAGAAATGAGCCTCATCGCTGAACAAAATTTGTCAAAATTTGAACACATTTCGAACCGAACACTGATTTTGGTAATAAAATTCAATGATTTGCAAGCGTTGCTCGTTAGTAAGTCTATTCATGATGAAATGTCAAAGCATACTGAGCATCTTTCTCTTTGACACCATGTCTGAAATCCCACGTGATCTGTCAAATACTAATGCATGAAAATCCTAACCTCAAAAAAATCACCCTTTATTATAAACAGGGATGTTGGAGGTCATAACAAAACACCACCTACAAAATATCAGCTAAATCGGATTATAATTGCGCTCTTGGGGGACACAAGAAGTTAAATCGGGGGATCGGTTTATAAGGGAGCTACATATATGCAGGCGATGAATATAACTTCAATGAAGCTTTAAGAGTCCCAAAAAAAATAAAATAATTTTAGGCAGAATTAAACGCAATATTTTTATACCCTCCAACATAGCATGGGTATATACTAATTTCGTCTTCTGTTTGTAACTCCTCGAAATATTCGTCCAAGACCCCATAAAGTATACATATTCTTCATCGTCAAGTCATTTTAAGTAGATCTAGCTATGTCCGTCCGTCTGTCTGTCGAAAGCACGCTAACTTTCGAAGGTGTAAAGCTAGCCGTTTGAAATTTTGCACAAATACTTCTTATTAATGTAGGTCGGTTGGGATTGTAAATGGGCCATATTGGTCCATGTTTTGATATAGCTGCCATATAAACCAATCTTGGATCCTGACTTCTTGAACTTCTAGAGGACACAATTCTTATCCGATTTGGCTGAAAGTTTGCATGAAGTGTTTTGTTATGACTTCAAACAACTGTGCCAACTAGGGTTCAAATCGGTCTATACCCTGATATAGCTGTCATATAAACCTATCTGGGGTCTTGACTTCTTGAACCTCTAGAGCAGAATCCGATTGGGCAGAAGTTTCGCATGACATGTTTCGTCATGACTTCCAACAACTGTGCTAAGTATGGTTTAAATCGGTCTATAACCTGATATATCTTGTAAACCGATCTGGAATCTTGACTTCTTGAGCCACTAGAGGGCGCAGTTCTTATCCCATTTGGCTGAAATTGGTATGACGTGTTTTGTTATGACTTTCAACAACTGTGCTGAATATGGTTCAAATCGGTGTATGACCTGTTATAGCTGTCATATAAACCTATCGGGGGCATTGACTTCTTGAGCATCTAGAAGGCGCAATTATAATCCGATTGGAATGAAAGTTTGCGTGACATGATTCGTTATGACTTTCAACCACTGTTTTAAGTATGGTTCAAATCGGTCCATAACCTGATATAGCTGTCATAGAAACCGATCTGGGATTTTGACTTCTTGAGCCTCTAGAGGGCGCAATTATCCGATTTGGCTAAAATTGTACAACGACTTCTCCCAATACCTTCAACATACTTGACAAATATGGTCTGAATCGGTCTTTTTCCAGATGCAGCCGATATAAACCGATCTCCCCATTTTACTTCTTTAGCCTCAAGAGGTCGCAATTCTTATTCGATGGGCTGAAATTTTATACGATGACTTCTACTATGATCTATAACATTCAATTCAATTTTGATCCGAATCCGATCATAACTTGATATAGCTCCAATAGCATAGCAATTCTCTTCTTCTGTCCTTTGTTTGTCTAAAAAGAGATACCGGAAAAAGAACTCGAAAAATGCGATCCATGATGGAGGGTATATAAGATTCGGCCCGGCCGAACTTAGAACTAAGCCACATAACTTCCGAAATTTTGAAAAATAAAAATTTTTTCTTACAGAAATAAGTCATCTATCTAAAGATAAGATGTGACGAAATCCAAATTTTATATTAAACAGTTTTCATTTTATAACGTTTTTTGTTTCTTCTGCAAAATTATGATAATGAGAGTTACGTCTTCGGGCTCATTAGGTGAGGATATATTACAATTCGAGTGTCCCATAGTTGTTTCCCCTGATAAATCACAGCCCACCCTCGAAGGATGCCATCTCTTAAACAGAATTTTTAAACGTTAAAGGTTAAAGGGTTAAAGGTTAAAAACGCATTCGGACGGGGCAAACTTATCGGTATTTATAAAGCCATCTCCATATACATACACCGGGCGGTCCTAAGTCTAAGTCCTATGCAAAATGACTTTTTATATACCTAAGACCTGAAATTGAGAGATCGGTCTGTATGACAGTTATAACCAAATATAGTTCGATTAAGGCGATATTGGGTATGCATATCGAGTGGTCTAAAATAACTTACAGTAGGTCTCATCTCATTGAAATAACAACTGAGACCTATCAGTACCATTGTCTGAGAGAAGTTTAACAGCAATATCGTTATAAAATGCCCTTGAGCAAATTTAAATTTTTTAGCATATCTAAAGGTCGAATTCAACCGACTCTTCCACTTTACTTACTTTTTGTTTATGGCAAACATGATTGAAATTATGAACAGGCTACAAAATGCCTTATTGAACGGAAAATCTTTTTTTTTTGTGATTATATGTCATCTTGACACAAGGTCAATGCTGTTTGCATTGTGTTGCAATGTCAAAGATTATGAATATGAAACGACGACAATGGTGACAGCAAAAGCGAAATTTCCCCTTACGAAAAAAATGTGGCGCAAGCTATAAAAAATGTTTTTGAATCTTAAAGACGAAGAACGGACACTAAAAAACAACATTTTGTGCAAATGGTTTCTTTAGATCCCCTTCTTCGAATGAATGGCAATGAAAGTTGCAAGTGGGCTATTTGGGGGCGCATTAAAGCGCGAGAGAAAACAAAATCAATTAATATATCCTCCTGGCAAATGAAAGTGTTTCGCAGAAATTTATTTTGGGATTATTAGCTGCCATTTGTGGTCTTTGGGGGCCAATTCATTTACGATAATCAAAATATTGATTCAAACTATGATGACTGTTAATAAAATCTTGCAAGTTATTAGAAAAAAATATTGAAAAAAAAAAATTTTATAATTTTGGTATACTTTTAAAGAAGATATCTGTCAAGGATAATTGGATATTAATATGTGTTGTTCCTTAATGAAATGTTCATGAGAAATTTAGTTATAGAGGGTGGGTCATATATACACGCAAAAAAGAAATAAAACGCTTGAAAAATTTTTCGACAAACAAAGTACTTTTATCACGAAGTTTTGCTGTAATTGTAACCATGTAACATTTCGTTTCAACATATCAAATGTTAGCCACAAACGTTGTATTATTGAATGTAATGAACTTTTTCTTATTGTAAACCCTTTAGCAGCTTTGTCTACGGTAAAGGGACCTTCCTTTTGATGGAAAACCAAAAGCTCTTAAATTTCAAAAGTGCTTGGATAGCCGCAAACGATTGTTCATGTAGTGGACCATTAATTATTCTCTTGTGGCTATGCTATTGGAGAACAAGTAAAAAGGCGTTAAGTTCAGCCCGGCCGAATTTTTGGATACCCACCACCTCGGGTATATATGTATGTAAACCACCGGTGAAATCCGGTGAAAAATACATAACTTATGCCCCCATAGAAGTTTTATCGAAATATAGTCCGATTTGTACCAAATTCGACACGGATATTGAGAGGTCTAATAAGTACAAGTCATTCAAATATTGGTCTTTTTGGTAGCCATATCCAAATATAAACCGAACCGAAACTGAACCATATACGACACGGATCTCGAAACGCCTAACATAAGTCAATGTTTCAAATTTCAGCAAAATCGGACAATAAATGTGATTTTTATGGGGCCAAAACATTATATCAAGAGATCGGTCTATATGGCAGCTATTTCCAAATCCCTATCGATCTGGGCCAAATTGCAAAAATATGTCAAGGGGCCTAACACAACTCACTGTCCCAAATTTTGCCAAAATCGGATAATAAATGCGCCTTTTACAGGCTCAAGACTTTAAATAGAGAGATTGGTCTATTTGGCAGCTATATCTTAATCTGAACCGATCGGAGCCAAATTAAAGTTGGATGCCGACTGGCCAAACACAACTCACTGTCCCATATTTCAGCAAAATCGGATAATAAATGTGGCTTTTATGGACCTAAGATCCTAAATCGGTGCATCGGTCTATATGGGGGCTATATAAAGATATAATCCGATATAGCCCATCTTCGAACTTAACCTGCTTATGAACAAGAAAGAATCTGTGCAAATTTTCAACTCAATATCTCTATTTTTAAAGACTGTAGCGTTATTTCAACGGATAGATGGACAGACGGACGGACATCGTCTAGATCGTCTGAGATTTTTACGCTGATCAAGAATATATATACTTTATAGGGTCGGAAATGAATATTTTGATGTGTTGCAAACGGAATGACAAAATGAATATACCCCCATCCCTCGGTGGTGGGTATAAAAAGGGTGAGTATTTGAGCGTATAAACCATGCAAAAATACTCACACTATTGCACATTACTTTGTACATACACAAGAAGGTAATACCACGCAGACATAGGCTTGCAAATAATTGCAATTGTGTGCTCATCACTAGTATAGTCGCTTTCTCACACACAACATGTTTTCCTTTTTTGTTTTGACTGAGCAAAGAACATTACAGTATTGTATAGTATATTGAACATATCGGACAAGTGCGGATTGTAAACTCGAAAAGTGACAATTTTGAATTCGGTACAAAAATGCTGGTATGCCCAATGGAAAAAATCATTAGAGCAACATACAAACGGCTGCCAGGTACTAGAAAACACAACAAGAATTTCTAAGGCAAATACATTGTCTGGTAAAATTTACGCGATAAACAAATATCCATCACAAGGCAGAAATTTAAATGTGCGAAAACAACAACAACCATTTTTTGTTTTTATACCCTCCACCATAAGATGAGGGGGTATACTAATTTCGTCATTCTGTTTGTAACTACTCGAAATATTCGTCTGAGACCCCATAAAGCATATATATTCTTGATCGTCGTGACATTTTATGTCGATCTAGCCATGTCCGTCCGTCTGTCCGTCCGTCCGTCCGTCCGTCCGTCTGTCTGTCGAAAGCACGCTAACTTCCGAAGGAGTAAAGCTAGCCGCTTGAAATTTTGCACAAATACTTCTTATTAGTGTAGGTCGGTTGGTATTGTAAATGGGCCATATCGGTCCATGTTTTGGTATAGCTGCCATATAAACCGATCTTGGGTCTTGACTTCTTGAGCCTCTAGAGTGCGCAATTATTATCCGATTGGAATGAAATTTTGCACGACGTGTTTTGCTATGATATCCAACAACTGTGCCAAATATAGTTCAAATCGGTTCATAACCTGATATAGCTGCCATATAAACCGATCTTGGGTCTTGACTTCTTGAGCCTCTAGAGGGCGCAATTCTTATCCGATTGGAATGAAATTTTGCACGACGTGTTTTGCTATGATATCCAACAACTGTGCCAAGTATAGTTCAAATCGGTCCATAACCTGATATAGCTGCCATATAAACCGATCTTGGGTCTTGACTTCTTGAGCCTCTAGCGTGCGCAATTCTTATCCGATTGGAATGAAATTTTGCACGACGTGTTTTGCTATGATATCCAACAACTGTGCCAAATATAGTTCAAATCGGTTCATAACCTGATATAGCTGCCATATAAACCGATCTTGGGTCTTGACTTCTTGAGCCTCTAGAGGGCGCAATTCTTATCCGATAGAAATGAAATTTTGCACGACGTGTTTTGTTGTTATATCCAACAATTGTGCCAAGTATGGTTCAAATCGGTCCATAACCTGATATAGCTGCCATATAAACCGATCTGGGATCTTGACTTCTTGAGCCTCTAGAGGTCGCAATTATTATCCGATTTTTCTGAAATTTTTTACGACGGATTCTCTCATGACCATTAATATACGTGTTTATTATGGTCTGAATCGGTCTATATGCCGATACAGCTCCCATATAAATCGATCTCTCTATTTTACTTCTTGAGCCCACAAAGGGCGCAATTCTTATTCGAATTGGCTGACATATTACACAGGTCTCCAACACATAATTTAATTGTGGTCCAAACCGGACCATATCTTGATATCGCCCTAACAGCAGAGCAAATCTTTTCTTACATCCTTTTTTTTGCCTAAGAAGAGATGCCGGGAAAAGAACTCGACAAATGCGATCCATGGTGGAGGGTGTATAAGATTCGGCCCGGCCGAACTTAGCACGCTTTTACTTGTTGTATATCATAACGATTACATCAGATCGTAATACAAAACCATAATGGAGTGGTGCGAAAATGTAAGGTATTTAATACAATTGGATCTCATAACATCGAAATAAATCCAAATATACTCTGAAAGAGTTTGAATGACCATCTGAGATTTGCTTATAATTCGTAAATAATTGAGTTTGAATTATGTTACAATATTAAATTGAACATGTCATCCTTTTCAATATACACAATCCATTTTAAAACACAATCCATTTAAAACTAGTTAAAACCCTGAGTACCATGTTCTATATTTCAAGAATGAAAGTTATTGTCAGCGTAAAAAAACCTTTATATTTGTCACTAATTCTCGCAACAATTTATCGCAAAAAAACGTACTTTTATCGTAAACAAAGTCCAACGTTTTTCAGAAAATAAGTTTACTTGGTGAAAACTTCCTTTATGATAAACGAATTATTTTTTTGTGTGCAGGTTACCTAACTTTTCGTGAGATAAAATCTTCGTTTGAGGGAAATTTTCGAACATGATTACTGTAACGTTTTGTGTGTAAGAGATGTTTCGCAAACGATTTTTATTTAGTAGAAGTATATATTGTTCATATATGTAGAAGTTGCATATATAACTTGGCAAGGTGGTCAACCCTATATTATTATAACCACCACCGTAGGGTAGGGGGTATATTCATTTAGTCATTCCGTTTGCAAAACATCGAAATATTAATTTCCGACCCTACAAGGTATATATATTTCGGATCGTCATAAAATTCTAAGACGATTTAACGATGTCCATGTGTCTGTCCGTCCGTTCGTCTACCCGCCTGTCCGTCTGTTGTAATCACTCTAGAGCCTTCAGAAATTGAGATATTGAGTTGAAATTTGGCACAGATACGTCTTTTTGATACACGCTGGTTAAGTTCTTGGACGGGCCAAATCGGACCATATTTGGATATAGCTGCTATATATACCGATTTTCCGGTAAAGGGTCTAATGCCCATTAAAACTTTATTTTTCATCCGATTTTGCTGAATTTGAAACAGTGAGTACTTTAAGGCCTCCCGACAATTGACCCAAAGATGGTTTAGATCGGACTATATTTAAATATAGCTACCATATAAACCGATCTCCCGATAAAGGGTCTGAAGACCACAAAAGCTTTATTTATTGCCCGATTTTGCTGAAATTGGCTACACTAGGTTATTTTAAGCCTCCCGACATCTGGCCTAAATATGGATTAGATCGGTCCACATTTAGATATAGCTGCCATATAGACCGATCTCCCTATAAAGAGTCTGAAGGCCATAAAAGCTTTATTTTTTTATCCGATTTCACTGACATTAAGAATAGAGCGCAGTTAGAAGCCTCCCAACATCCGCCCCAAATATGGTACGGATCGGACTATATTAAGATATAGCTGTCATATAGACCGATCTGCCGATAAAGGGTCTGAAGCCCATAAAAGCTTTATTTTTTAACCGATTTCGCAAAAATTTGAAATAGTGAGTAATTTTTAGCCTCCTGACACCCGACCTTAATATGGTTCAGATCGGACTATATTTAGATATAGCTGCCATGTGGACCGATCTGCTGATAAATGGTTTGAAGCCCATAAAAGCGTTATTTATTACCCGATTTTGCTGAAATTTGAAACAGTGAGTAGGTTAAGATCTCCCAACATCCGACCTAAATATGGTTCTGATCGGACTATATTTAAACATAGCTGCCATATAGACCGATCTGCCGATAGGGGGACCAAAGCCCATAAAAGCTTTAGTTATTACCCCATTTTGCTGAAATTTGATGGGTATCCAAAGTTTGGCCCGGCCGAACTTAATGCCTTTTTAGTTGTCATTTTTTATTGAAACCCAGAACTCTTCATTCATAAATTGTCCATTAATGTTTATATTTTCATAAGTTTCTTTTCTCAGTTTGTTCCTATGTTACTTTTCCTTAATTGAAATAAATTTCCTAGTTTAACTAACTTCCGCCATTCCTACTCTTTTTCCAACTATTAATAAAATATATTTGTATCCCATTGAGCATTTAGTGTCGGCTACGATTGAAGTTAATCTTCAATGGCTAATTGGAGTAAAAGGTCATTGGAACAGCAAAAGTCTCAATGCTAAGCAATTGAATAATTAACGACCAATGGGGGTGGTGTACTCGTACATCGTACACCACAAAGAAGCAGGGTGCATGAAATATAAAACGATAATGCAGCACATGTTAAATGGGCAATGATAAATTTGGAACAAAGTGCGAAAGTAACAAGATATCGATGTACTCGATAATCGGTATCTTGTAAGCGATTGTGTTGTGCGATAGAACGTTGATGCATTGAGCTGTTGCCTGGTATAACGTTGTGTGTGATGTTGGTGGCACAGTGCATGGAAAGATAAAGTGGGCGAAGAAAATTCAGTTTTATTAGAAAACGGTTAAAGGGTGGTAAGTTCGGTCGAGCCGAATCTTATATACCCTCCACCATGGATCGCATTTGTCAAGTTCTTTTGGCGATATCTCTTTAGTGCCAAACATAAGAAAATGGATACAAAGTGCTATGGTATTGGAGCTATGCCAAGTTATGAACCGATTGAGGCCATACGTGTTGTGGCTGTTGGAGACCGAAGTAGTTAGAAGTCATTGTGTAAAATTTCAATCAAATCGGATAGAAATTGCGCCTTATAGTGGCTCAAAAAGTAAAACCGGGAGATCTGTTTATATCAAAATGCGTGCTCTGGTAATAAACTTCAACGCGCGCTTCTTCCATTATACGACAAAGCTCATTTTTGGCTCAATGGGTACGTCTATAAGCTGAATTGTCGATTTTGGAGTGAAGATCAGCCAGAAGCATTGGAAGTGCTACCAATGCATTCAGAAAAAGTTACAGTTTGGTGCAGTTTATGGGTTAGTGGCATCATTGGACCGTACTTCTTTAAAGATGATGCTAATCGTAACATAACTGTGAATGTTGAGCGCTATTGTGAGATGATATCCAACTTTTTTTTTTTGCTTAAAATACAAGAGAAAGTGATTCTGAGTCGATCGGTACAATTATCAATGGATCTATCTCTCCTCCTACTGGGTGTAACAACCAAACGCACTAAGTTATAATACCCTGTTCCACAGTAGTAGTAGGTAGGGTAAAAAAAGAAAAATACTGCAAAATACCAAACTTATAATTTTTTCGTCCATGTCATAACAGCTTTCGACAGCCCTTAAAATTCAAAGATAGTTGAAACCATGTCTGAACGGTCCTCCACTTTCTTGTACATCTCAGATATGTAGCAAAGTATGGTCCCCTTTCTTCGCTTTAAGTTTATGTATAAAGGGCATTAAAAAATGTTGATCTGTGAACTCTCAACCTTTTTGCTCAACTGACGTAATACCATAATGGCCCTAACATTGTTGCACAGTATAATCGCTTGGCACGAGGAAAAGACTAGAGGGGCATGCTTTTGGCATAGCAGATGGATAGCTCCACGTTTTGCATGGTGAACGTGGTGGATGCCTCCACTAGAACTTTGAATAATCGCATCAGGTCGCCAGTCACATCTCCATTGCGTCACGATGTATCCTGCCAATTTTTATACCCTTCACCATAGGATGAGGGTACACTAATTTCGTCATTCTGTAACACCTCGAAATATGCGTCTAAGACTCCATAAAGTATATATATTCTGGATCGTCATGTCATTTTAAGTCGATCTAGCCATGTCCGTCCAATCCATGTCCCTCCGTCTGTCCGTCCGTTTGTCGAAAGCACGCTAACTTTCGAAGGAGTAAAGCTAGGCGCTTGAAATTTTGCACAAATAAATACTTTTTTTAGTGCAGGTCGGTTAGGATTGTAAATGGGTCAAATTGGTCCATGTTTTGATATAACTGCCATACAAACCGATCTTGGGTCTTGATTTCTTGACTTCTTGAGCCTCTAGAGGTCGCAATTCTCGTCCGATTTGACTGAAACTTTGCACGAGGTGTTTTTGGTTTCGCTTCCAACAACTGTGGTAAGTATGGTTCAAATCGGTTCATTACCTGATATAGCTGCCATATAAACCGATCTGGGATCTTGACTTCTTAAGCCTCCAGAGGGCGCAATTCTTGTGCGATTTGACTGAAATTTTGCACGTGGAGTTTTGGTTTCGCTTCCAACAACTGTGGTAAGTATGGTTGAAGGTCATGGGTGAACAGGTTGTACCAAATTCCTGCCAAATCGGATGAGAATTGGCCCTCTAGAGGCTCAAGAAGTCAAGATCCCAAATTGGTATCTCATGCAAAATTTCAACCATATCGGATAAGAATTGCGCCCTCCAGCTGCCCAAGAAGTCAAGACCCAAGATCGGTTTATTTGGCAGCTATATCAGGTTATGGACCGATTTGAGCCATACGTGGCACAGTTGTTGGATATCATCACAAATTTCAATCATTCCAATCGGATAAGAATTATGCCATCTACAGGCTCAAGAAGTCAAGATCCCAGATCGGTTTATATGGCAGCTATATCAGGTTAAGAACCGATTTGAACCATACTTGGCGCAGTTGTTGGATATCATAACAAAACACGTTGTGCAAAATTGCATTCCAATCGGATAAGAATTGCCCATTCTAGAGGCTCAAGAAGTCAAGACCCAAGATCGGTTTATATGGCAGCTATATCAGGTTATGGACCGATTTTGCCCATTTTCCGATTTGGCTGTAATTTTGCACGTGGTGTTCTGGTATCACTTCCAACAACTGTGCTAGGTATGGTTCAAATCGGTTCATAACCTGATATAGCTGCCATATAAACCGATCTTGGATCTTTATTTCTTGAACAGCTGGAGGGCGCAATTCTTATACGATATGGTTGATATTTTGCATGAGTTGTTTTGTTATGACTTCCAACATCTGTGATAAGTATGGCGTAAATTGGTAAATAACCTGATATAGCGGGCGCAATTCTCATCCGATTTGGCAGGAATTTGGTACAACCGGTTCACCCATGTCCTTCAACATACGTGTCCAATATGGTCTGAATCGATCTACAGCTTGATACAGCTCCCATATAAATCGATGTCCCGATTTGCTTCCTAAGCTTCTACAAGGCGCAATTCTTATCCGAATGGACTGAAATATGACTTCTACAATGTTCAGCATTCAATTCATTTCACATGGTCCGAATCGGATTATAACTTAAGATAGCTCCAATAGCATAACAGTTCTTATTTATACCGCGCAAAGAAATCGACAAATGCGATCCATGGTGGAGGGTATATAAGATTCGGCCCTGCACGCTCTTACTTGTTAATTTTATTGGTATCGGACCAACATTCCAATATTGTCTCCAAAACCTTTAACCGAGAGTTCGGTCTATATGACAGCTATATTCAAATCAAGATCGATCTGCACCAAATTGGAGAAGGTTGTCGAGTGGCTTAACACAACTCACTGTGCCGAATTTCAGTAAAATCGGATAATAAATGTGGCGGCGGATCGTTTTATATGGGGGCTATATCAAGATATTGTCCGATATAGCCCGTCTTCGAAATTGCCTATGGACAAAAAAAGAATCTGTGCAAATTTTCAGCTCAATGACTTTATTTTTAAAGACTGTGGGGTGATTTCAACAGACAGATGGACGGACCAGACTAGATCGTCTTAGATTTTTACGACGATCAAGAATATATATACTTTATAGGGTCGACAATGGACATTTCGATGTGTTGAAAACGGAATGACAAAATGAATATACCCTCATCATTTGAAGGTGGGTATTAACATTTTCAGATATTCTAAATACTGTTCGGCAAGTTTTGCAAGAATTGCAAGTTGTTTTTTTATGTCAGCACCTAAAAAGCAACATTGTTGCGCGGCTGCTATTGTTGTGGTCGACCATTGTTAACAGAGGGCCACAATTGCCTGCACTTAACCCATAATTGGAACCAAAGAATTGATAGTTCACACAAATTGGATTAATACAAATGCGCAACAGACATACAAGCGCCAATGTATACGAAATGGGAAACTCCAACCTTAACTCAATCAATGTGGGGGAGGGAGTCTTCTATGAAAAGGCAAGGCATAACATTTCAAATTTTGAGTGTCACGCTGATACAGTTCGGATGCACTCGCCCACTTAAGAGCAGACAAGGCTGTTCACAGCATGTCTGTCCCTCCATCTTGGTGAAGTAGAAACTATAGCTGCACGGGAAATGGAATCATAACAGCAAGAAGAACAACAACAACAATTTCTTATCTCTAATTCAAATGATGGTCTCCCAGATGGCATGGAATATATGAATGAGCTAGCTAGTGACTATGTCTTCTTGGGGTCGTCTTCTTTAATAAAACTGGAATTTTTGATGATTTTGTTTGTTTGTTTGTTGCCTTTGGCTTGGTGTTGCTGCTCCGAATGACAATGAATGAATGAATGGATATTTAATTCGATCAACACTTTGCCACACTCAAAACTTGTGACGATTTGTGTGTGCAAATGACAGAGCCAACAATGAAATGAAAATGCTCGAAAAAAGAGTGAAGACGATATGGAACAGTCAGTTGTTCCATATTGTGACACTGGGTATGCAAAGCCACACAAAGAAGAAATCAAATCACACCCATTTTGGGTGAGAGCGAGTAATGGTTATTAAATTTTTTTTTTAATTTAAATTCCAATTAATAATGCTCAAAATTAATGTGTTAATAAGTTAATTTTATGATGAGAATTTATGATTTGTTCACCCCAAATTATGTTAATTAGAATTAAGTTATGACCATTGATGTATGGTGTATGATGCATATGTTTAAAGACATATGGAAGTGTACTCTAGAACTGCAATGATGTGGTGAATTTAAAATGACAATAATACAAAGTTGGTGATAAACATACATATTTCAGTTAATCAAGTAAATTCTAAGAATAATAAGTTAATAATGTTTAATAATGAATAGTATATGGGTTTTTAATAGCTTTAAAGAGTATAATGAAGGAAGTTATAAAGAAAAAATGTAAAAAAATGGTAATCAAATTTTTTAATATACCTGCATCCCACAGGTATATTAATGCTGATACTAGCAGATTATATCTCCCTAAGCCAAGCATCCCATCTATCGGACACAGCTTGTAATTCAACCGGTGATTTACCATCAAGGCCTGGCGACTTTAAGGAGTCGAGACTTTTTAAAGCCCGAAGGATTTTCGATTAAGACACAATTTCCCTAATAACCTTCGACGAATGCATATCAGTGACAATATTCTCTGGTGCCACGATGTATGTTGGAAAGTTTCCCGGGAAATATGTATCACCGAATACTTCCAGTGTTTTCTCACTAAACATTGTCAATTAACTCTCTGACTTCTGAATATATCTTAGCGTACTAGGTTTCGAGGATAGGATCTGCCTCAGCCCAGAGGTCTTAGATGTTTCCTCAGCGGAGCTGCAGAATTCCACCCAGAACATGCCTCATATTTCGCTGCAAGAAATCTGAAGATATCTGCCACCAAATCTTCAGCCATATTGTTTACTACAATACCGAACTGACTGTGATGGTCGATGGAGAAATGATTTCGACCATCAAGTGTCCCAAAATACTTGGCGTCTCATTTGACAACTCTTACACATTCTCCTCACATGCCGCAGCTTTCTCCCCACATGCCACAGCACACAAATAAGGTCCTCAAGTAACTTGATGGCAGCACTTGGGGTGCACGTTGTTGACCACCTACAAAGCAATTGGCCGGTCTGCGGTAAGTTATGCAGCGCCAGTGTGGTCTCCTCAGCTCTGTGGCACGCAGTGGAATAACATTCAGATCTGTCAGAATGCCGCCCTCCCAACTGCGACGGACTGTCTCCTCAGATGCGGCGGTGTGGTTGAGGACGTGGTACACTTACTGACTGAGTGCCCGTACTATTCGGACATCAGGGACTTAGGCGCTATGGGTATATCCTATGGAGAAAGGGTGTGGGATTTGAGCAGGGCCTTGTTGGACTCTGGGACGTTTGCGAGGTTGGCCACCTTTGCGAGGGTGGTGTTTGATAGGAGGAGGATGTTAGGTGGGCGGTGATAGGGCTCTGGTGAGGTCGTCCGATGGCTTGGCTCTTGATGTTTTGTCCGTAGTGGGAAGTATCTGTTCTTTTCCGTCCGTTATGTCCGTATAGGCAACTGACTGCTTTTGTCCATATATTTTGTCCGTTTTTACATCCGTATTGGGTTTTAGTCCGTTTTGTTGGCGACCATGTTTTGATCTTAATTGTGTTGTGGGTTTTTTTGGAGGGGTGTGGGTTGTGTGCGGGGAAATGACTTTGGCCGTTTTCCTTTTAGGTGACCAGTCCGGGACCGTTTCGGGTTAAACTGGTAGTAGCTTCGCCTACGAGGTCTGACCAGAGTCCTTAATCCGGTACCACGGGAGTCGGGAGCCCCTGAGATTCCCATCCCAGCCTGACTATGGTGTGGCCCCAGTGTGGAGTAACGTGGTGGCTGTGGTTTGGACCTAAATGGCGGGTAGAGCGCAAGCTCGATGTGGTGTTGCATTGCAATCGGGTGCCGTGGCCCATAGACCGGAAGGAGTTTTAGATAGTGCTCCGTCCCTAACCAAGGGGGAGAACACGCGTCCAAACAACGTGAACTCAAATCGGTACTCATGCATAGCTTAGGCTATGTATGGGGGCGATGGTGGATGCATTATATTCACCCGGGGTTAAGAGCCCTGCAGGATTAGGCCAACGCGGCAGGTGCCTGCATTAAACACCATTAGGACTAGTCTCCTCAGCTCACACGTGGACCACCTCCATCAGGAGACAAAGATCCTACCAGTGCAAAGACATAACTACATGTTGTCTAAGCAAATCTTTTGGGCTCTTATCACAGAGACCATCCATCATCTTGTGGATAGATATTCAGCGCTACAAAAGAGAATCTCTAGATCAAGAGGCATCTCAAGCGGGTCCAGACAACATTCATGCAGACACGATAGCAGATGCGATATATAGCTCCAGGTGAATGTAGTCCGGGCCCATAAAAGGCACATTTATTGGTAGGCCCCACTATATATTTCTGCAATTTGGCCCAAATCGGTTCAGATTTGGATATAGCTGCCACATAGACCAATCTCTCGATTTTTGGTTTTGGGTCCACAAAAGGCTCATTTATGGTCCGATCTAGCCGAAATTTGGGACAGTGAGTTGTGGTAGGCCCCTCGATATCTTTCTGTAATTTGGCCCAGATCGGTTCAGGTTTGGATATAGCTGCCATATAGACCGATCTCTCAATTTAAGGTCTTGGGCCCATAAAAGGCGCATTTATTGTCCGATGTGGGCGAAGTTTTAGACAGTGAGTTGCGTTATGACCTTCGACATCTTTATTCAATTTGGTCCAGATCGGTTCAGATTTGGATATAGCTGCCATATAGACCGATCTCTCGATTTAAGGTCTTGGGCCAATAAATGACGTTTTTATGCTCCGATGTAGCCGAAATTTGGGACAGTGAGTTGTGTTAGGCCCCACGATGTCTTTCTGCAATTTGGCCCAGATCAGTTCAAATTTGGATATAGCTGCCATATAAACCGATCTCTCGACTTAAGATCTTGGGCCCATAAAAGGTGCATTTATTGTCCGATTTTGCCAAAATTTGAGACAGTGAGTTGTGTTAGGTCCTTCGAAATCCATCTTTAATTTGGCCTAGATCGGTCCAGATTTGGTTATAACTGCCGTATAGACCGATCTCTCGATTTGAAGCCTTGGCCCCATAAAAGGAGCATTTATAATCCGATTTTGGTTCAGATCGGTCTATTTTTGGATAAAGCTGCCAAAAAGACCAATAGTTTGTTTTACAAAATTGAACAATGGCTTTTATTTTTTAGACCACTAAGTGTACGCGCCGAATTTGGTTCAAATCGGACAATATTTTGATATAGCTGCTATGGGGGCATAAATGATGCATTTTTCGCTGGATTATGACGAAAGGTGGTTCACGCATTTACCTGAGGGTATCTAAAGTTCGGCCCGGCCGAACTTAAGCCTTTTGTCTGATAGCTGACAATTTCGTTTCTTTAGTTCATAAAAAACAAACTGTTTCTTACAACCCCTCTTCGTGGGCTCAACTAACACAAAAAGGAGATAAAATTTTTTAGTTGAAAAAATTTTAAATTTCAGTTTTTTAGAAAATTTTTCCAAAAAGAATTTTTGATATTAAATTTTGTCCAATTTTTATTTTTATTGAAAATTTAGTCAAAATTTTTTTTCTATTTAAAATTTTTGTTAAAATTTCTATGAATTTTGTTAAAATTTTATTATTTGAGAAAATTTTGTCAAAAATGTATTTTTATTTTTTTTTTTTAATTTTACATTTTTTATTTATTTTTTTTTCATACAATTGTATATCGTTTGGCTGCAGACCGTAGGGTTCTCTGTATCTATTACCAATTGAAAAACAATAAACCTTATTTGTAGAGTTAGGCAGACCGAATAAATTTAGCGCAAAGCATGTAAATTTTTTTTGGTGAACATTTTATCAAAATTTTATTTTTAAAATTTTTGTGTTTGATTTCCTTTTCGGAATTTTATTTTTAAGATTTTTTTTTAAATTACGTTAATATACTTTCATCAAAATTCTTTACAAGTTTTCGGTAATCCATAGCTGCTCTTTCCAACTTATAGACCTACCAATCTCTTCGTTAATTACATTTTCAGCTATGAAAGTTTCATAGCAACATTTCAACAACAACAGCAATCAACTTCGTGTCAAATTTTTGCAATGACAGACCCCGCCAAAAAATTGATGGAATTATGTCTGCCACAATGGTCAAGGCCATGAATAACAGAGACAGAGTGAAAAATGACACAATCGCCAAAGATGTGGTATCACAAAAAATTTCAATGGTATTCGCATTATTTAAGTATTTTTCAAGTTTCAACAAAAGGAGCAAAAGCACAAAACATTAAAACAATTTCAACATAAATGAAAGTTATTTTCCAAAAATGGTAACAAAACTAATGTTGCAACAACAACAACAACAAAAACACAATGAAATACAATGTTTGTGCCACAGCAATAATTCGATGTCTAATGTCTGTTGTCTGCTGGGACCCGAAACATGCAACAATTTCATTGGAAACACAACAATGGCACCAAAGATAAAACAGGCAACATTGACTCAAGGAGCCCAGATCATGGTTTCCCAGATTGGTTGAATGGTTTGTTAGGAATTTGTTTTTTATTTTGGTTTATATTGCCGGCGCTGTTGTATGCCATCATTCATTTGGGTTTCAGCCAATTGACATCCCTCTGTCAGTTTAGTGTTGATCTTTTGGTTTTTTTTTGCTAACAAAAATTAACAGATTTGCAACAAAAGGCTTACGTAAAAAAGAAAAAAAAAAAACAAAAAAAATCAAATTTTTTTTTTAAATTTAAAAGAAAAGTTATTTCTAAAAAATTTAAAAAAAATTTATATCTAAAAAAATTTCCACAAAATTTTGTTTCTAAAAAAATTTCCACAAAATTTTATTTCTAAAAATTTTTTTCGAATTTTTATTTCTATATAAAAGTTTTTCCAAATTTTATTTCTTTCGAAAAATTTAACAAAATTTTATTCTAAAACAATTTTTTGTTAATTATTTTGAATTTTCTGTTAAAAATCTTGTACACTTTTTTTGTTTCTTTTTATGAAAAATTTTCCTGAAATGTTTGCTTACTCCCAGACTGTCTACTTTGTCCAAAACTTGCATCACTTGTTTTTGTAAGTCCTGGCTGGCAACATTAATCTTAAATCCAAAGACAATGACTTCCAAGGTTGCCGGAATGACTTCTTTCGTTTTTGCAATGTTGTACGCCATCATTCATCTGTTAAAATGAATTGACATTTCTCTGCCAGTTTAACGTTGATCTTTTCGCTTTTTTTGGTAAACCTTTCTTTTGTTTTCATTGCAGATTACTACCAAAAAAAAAATCCCCCCGCATATCCCAAGAAAATCCCAGACAATATGAGCCAACTGCATTTTTGTCTCATTTTGTTTGTTGTTACCAAATTTAGCCAAATGACTTGAAGACCTTAAATGGTTGCGGCATCATCACCAGCCACACTGCATAGCCATTGAAATGTCTCCGCCTCTACCACGACCACCATGCCACTGCATTTGTTTTTGCCACATCAAGACAATAATAGTCAAGAGCATAGCCCCATCGCTAACATCCAATATGAACAATTGGCAACAATTGGATCCAAACGTGTTGCACTATGGTTGCGATTTGGTATTACCATCAATGAAGGCACCCCAAAAGGTTGGCATTGACGTCAGGGGAGTACGATAAAGTCAAAAGGTATTTGCTAAAATATTAATCACTTTTGCCATAAATAGCCAAAACGAAAGACATGTGCACAAAATAGAAACTCTCACGAGTTGGCCGATGATGAAATTATGTTATAATTGATTTGGAAATGACAAAAGAATGAAGAGGTCGACAGGGGCCAGAGTATTGACACGGGCCGTAATATGGAGGTATTTTACAAATTAAGTTCAGGTTTCTTGACAGATATAATAATGGTCAATAAGAATATTTTTTTAAGAAAACACTTCAATGACATTTTCTCTTAATTTTAAATATCCTTTAAGTGTTCTTTGACTACAAAATTTCTTTAAAATTATCCTTGACACAATGCGACTGGGAAGTGTTGGATGAACACAGCTTCTCTTTATTTCATAGATGACCATTCAATTATTTGTTGAAAGATTCTTTTTTTAAATTTAGCTAAAGCTAAAAACAAGTAAAAGCGTGCTAAGTTCGGCCGGGCCGCTTAAAATGTACCCTTGTTGACTGAGTTTGTATTTGAATTATTTTAGTCTCAAGAAGTCATATCGGGTTATCAGTACGTAGGGGGACCTATATCACCATATTGACCGATTTGGATAAAACTTGGCACTAATGTTGCAAGTCATAGGATAGGGGTTTGGGCCAAGTTTCACCCAAATCAGGTGAAAATTTGGACTTCTAAGGGCTGAAGAAGTCAAATCCGGAGATCAGTTTATATGGGGGCTATAACGGTTTATAGACCGATTCGGATCATACATGGCATGAATGTTGGAAGTCATAACTCAAGTCTTTGTTCCGAATTTCAGCCCAATCGGATGAAAATTGAGGCTTCTAATGGCTCAAGAAGCCAATTCCGGGGATCGCTTTATATGGGGGCTATATCTGTTTATAGATATAAAAAAGTAAAATAGCATTAATTTTGGCCGGGACGAACTTTGGACACCCACCACCTCGGATAAATGTGTAAACCACCTTTCGTCATAATCTGGTGAAAAATGCATTAATTATGCACTCCTAGCAGCTATATCGAAATGTGGTCCGATTTGGTCCAAATTTGGCACAGACATTAAGTGGTCTAATAAATACAAGTCACTATTCGTTTTTTTTGGCAGCTATATTCTAATATAGACCGATCTGAACCATAAAGGACAAAAGTCGGCACGAACATTGACTGGTCTAATAAATACAAGTCACTGTTAAATTTTGAGCTTTTTGGCAGCTATATCCTAGACCGATCTGAACCATAAAAGACACAGATGTCTAAGAGCCTAACATAAGTCACTGTGTCAAATTTCAGCGAAATCGGATAATAAATGCGCCTTTTATGGGCCCAAGACCTTAAATCGGCAGATAGGTATATATCGCAGCTGTATCCATGTCTAGACCGATCTAGGCCAAATTGAAGAAGGGTGTAGAAGGCCTAACACAATTCACAGTCCCAATTTTCGAACAATAAATACGCATTTTATGGGCCCAGGACCTTAAATCGGCTGATCGGTCTGTATGGGTCCGTGTATTAGGTCCGTCCGTCTGTCTGTTGAAATCACGTTACAATCGTTACAAATAGAGTTATTGAGCTGAAAGATGGGCTATATCGGAATGTAATTTATAAAGCCCATCTTCGAACTCAACATGCCTATGGACAAAAAAAGGCTTTGTGCAAAGTTTTAGCTCAATAACTCTATTTGTAAAGACTCTAGCGTAATTTCAACAGATTTAGACTTTACGACGATGAAGAACATGTATACTTCATAGGGTCGGAAATAGAGTTGGCAAAATGTCGATGTCGCTATCGATACTTAATTTTTTGACTGAATATCGATTGTTATTTTTCCGATGGATACTATCGAATAAGTTAAATTTTTTGCAAAACTAAACAAAAATAACCAATCCGACAATGAACGCATCCTTAAAGATATAGTGCGCCTTTAGAGGGCACAATTTTCATCCGATTAGGCTAACATTTTGAGCTATGATTTTTCTCATGACTTCCAACTGACTTTATTAACCATGGTTTTATTTGGTCTGTGCATTGATATTGCTTCAATATGAGATCGGTCTCCTTATTTTAACTTCTCATTTTCGTTTGAAAAATCGGAAATTAACGATAGTATCGATATTGTCGATATTTATTATTAAACTATCGAAAATATCGAATGTTGCGATTATCGATAGTTTGCCAGCTCTAGTCGGAAATGGATGTTTTGATGTGTTGCAAACAGAATGACAATATGAATATGCCCCCATCCTTCGGTGGTGGATATAAAAGTTAATATTCAAAGACGCTTCTATTTGTTAGGTCATTTAGCATTTTTAACTACGGTTCACTGTTGCTTTGTCCCAAGGTCAATTTTCTTACATTCAATGTTATTTTGAACTTAATTTTAGATGTTTGTCTTTAATAACAATATGCAAATTTAAGGATTTATTAACCTACCATTTAAAATAAAAAAATCCTTAATATGAAGGAAAATATTTTTCACCAAAGGGACTGTCTTTAAAATAAGATTTTTAATCTTTGGGTCGAATCTTTAAAATTAGGAAAAATAATTTTTCGGTAAATCTATATATTCTTGATTGACTTGACATTCTAAGTCGATTTAGCCATGTCCGACCGTCTGTCTGTTGAAAGCACTCTAACTTTCGAAGAAATAAAGCTATTCACTGGAAACTGTGCTAATCAAGCGCCAGCAGTAATTTCGGATTTTTTTAAAAGAAAGTAAATGCATTTTTAATAAAACTAAGAATGAACTTTAATCAAATATACTTTTTTTACACTTTTTCTAAAGCAAGCTAAAAGTAACAGCTGATAACTGACAGAAGAAAGAATGCAATTACAGAGTCACAAGCTGTGGAAAAATTTGTCAACGTCGACTATATGAAAACTCCGCAATTACTTTTTGGGCAACCCAATACTTTCAATTAGTATAGGTTTGTTAGTATTGTAAATGGGCCATATCGGTCCACGTTTTGATATAGTTTCCATATAAACCGATCTCGGATCTACTTCTTTAGCAGTGTCCTGTTACAACTTCCACTTTGCTAAATGTGGTTCAAATCGGTGTATAACCTGATATAGCTGCCATATAAGCTGAACTTCCGATTTGAGATCTTGAGTCCCTGGAAGTCGAAATAATTATCCGATATAGCTGAAATTTTGTACGTAGTGCTCTGATACAAATCCCAACAACTGTGCCTAGAACGATTCCAAGCCGCCCTATAGCCTAATATAGCTCCCATACAAACCGATTTCTCGATTATCCCTGTTCGGCTCCTAGAAACTTTAAGTTATGCTCTTCAAAATCAAATGTTAGTGGGTTCCCAAGTTTCGGCCCAGCCAAACAAAACCCATTTTTACTTGTTTTCTTTGAATTTCGCCTCTTTTTTTAATATCTTCAATATTTTTCACTTTAGTTTAATTTTCTACCGAAATTTTTCTTCACACTGCGCATGATTAGATCCGCCATCAATGAGTTCAAAAGAAATATAAAGATGAGATCCACAAAATGTTTAGTGCATTATAAATCACAATAATAATTGGGTTGGACAATTCACACATGACTAAGTAACGCAATAATAAATATACAAAACTCTCAACTAGAATTGTCAACCAGGCAGTCAAGTCAAGTCAAGTCAAACCCAACCAACCCAACCAACTATCCCATTAAACCAATAACCATTAACAAGCGCCAGCAGCTGTCTGTCCGTCTGTTCGTTGTCATAGTCATACACACCACTATCATCAACATCATCCTCATCATGTACTATTAAAAAATTTTTCGTTTGTCAAGAAAAACAAACTACAAAAATGAAAATAATATTCCCAAAAAAAAAGAGTATACAAATGACATCACGTATTCAAATTATTAACAACAAATATGAACTCAAACCAAAAAAAAAAAAGAGTAATCGAAAATCATCTTTTTTTGGTGGTGGAAGTCTATCGAGGCACAGTGACATACTGAAAAAAACTAAAACTAAAACGCATGCGCATATGCATTTGATAGGAAATCAGATATGATATGCAACAAACGATGCATGACTTGAAACGACAGTGCATTTGAAGAGGCGCTTGGAACGCTATTCTACGTTCGGCTAGTGGAACAAATGTTCTGTCAGAGCCAATTAAAGTTAATGTAAGTGATGTTAAAACTTCTTTCCAAAGAGGTGTCGCCCTGCGGACGACGTTCGGACTCGGTTATAAAAAGGAGGTCTCTTATCATTGAGCGAAAACGGACAGCATTCATTGATATGGATGAAGTTTGCTCCCTATTCCTTAGTTGAATGCTTGTGGCCAAATTAGCATTTGAAGAAGATGCTAGTTCGTGCATACGTTGAAAATTTATCAGCGAGTTCCAGTGGAGCTAAATATGATCTCAATCGAAAGGATACTCAGACCTCCTTTTTGAATATAAAGGGCGATTTTTTCACTATTATCTTTTTGGTAACACTGGTTAAAAGACCTCCCGCACGTTTCGCGTTTTGTGTCACTGTCAAACATCTTCAGTTTGGTCTATAATTTAACCATGAATCGTCTTACAAACGACCAACGCTTGCAAATTATTGAACTTTTATTATCAAAATGTAATAAAATAAGAAAGTCCTCTGTTAAGAAAGTTCATCGCTTGCTATTTCCATTGAGTGATGAAGGTCATCTTTGACTCAATGAGTACGTAAATAAGCAGAATTGATGATTTTGGTATGAGGATCAGCCAGAAGCATTGCAAGAGCTACCAATGCATTCAGAAAAAGTCACAGTTTGGTACGGTTTATGGGCTGGTGGCATCATTGGACCGTATTTCTTTAAAGATGATGCGAATCGGTACGTAACTGTGAATGGTGAGCGCTACCGTGAGATGATAACCAACTTTTTTTTTTGCCAAAATGCAAGAGCTTCACTTGAATGATATGTGGACTTATTGATAGGCGAGTTTGGTGTACATTTTATTGCACGTTCGGGACCGGTCAATAGGCCGCCTAGATCGTGCGATTTAAAGCCTTTAGACTATTTTTTGTGGGGCTAAGTTAAAGTTCATGTCTATACAGACAAGCCCACTTCAATTGATGCATTGGAAGACAACATGGAAGCAATTATTCGTGAGATACCGGTCGAAATGTTGGAAAGAGTATGCCAAAATTGGACTAAGCGGAGGGACCATTTGAGGCGCAGTCACGGTCAACATTTGCATGAAATACGAGGGTTGCCTTTTATATTTCGGGATTAGAGAACAAAAACAAATATTCATCATCTAAAATCGCTTTATTGCTTTTCAAAATATTCCCCAATAAGATCTTCACACTTTCGCATGCGTTTGAACCAATTGTCTAAGCACTTTTTCAATTTGATTGAGGAAACTCCATTGACGTCTCATTTTATTTTTTACATACGGGAATAAAAAGAAGTCATTCGGTGCCAAGTCAGGACTATACGGAGGATGACTCATCAAATCGATGTTTTGAATGCTCAAAAATGCAGTTGTTTGAGCCGATCGGTCTTCGGCTGTTGGTTTTCCTGATTTTTTTGAAGACAACTGGAAAACAAATGGGTTTGTACCACTCAGAAAGTCCAGTTTGTCCAAAAAAAAAAAAAACAGGCGATGATTTGCTTGGAAGTGTGCGAGCAACTTTTTTTGGATTCGGCTCAGCTTGAAACTCCCATACAGTCGACTGCTGTTTACTTTCGGCCTCATACGCGTAAATCCACGATTCATCGCCTGTCACGATGTCAAAGACGTATTTCGTAGCACCGCGAACACATTTTTTGACGGTCAAATGTTCATTCAATGTATGTATGCTGGTCCCACTAATCCGAGGGCCGCCTTGGCTACGTCCCTGGCTGCCATTTTAACCGATCTCTCGATTTCACGTCTGGATCCCTTGGAAGCGACAATTGTTTTTCAGTTGCTACTTCCAATAACTGTGCCAAGTACGGTCCAAATCGGTCTTTAACCTGATGTAGCTCCCATATAATCCGATCTCTCGATTATCCTTGTTCGGTTCCTCTAAGCTTTCATTTTTGCATGGTTTGGCAGAAATTTGGTACGTAGAGTAAACTTATACCTTTCAACTTATTTCATTTTGTGTCAATTTTACGCAGAATCCATGGTGGTGGGTTTCAAAGATTCGGTCCGACCGATCTTATTACTTTTTTACTTGTTGTATATAGTCCACATCGGTTGGTATGTGAATACACCTACCATATGTAGACCGAATTCCCAATTTTTCTGAAATACGGAAAAGTGAGTTGCGTGAAACCCCTACACCACCTTGCCAGATACGATCCAGATCGGTGTATATTGGATTAGTATAGCTGCCATATATAACGATCTGCCATACTACTTATTTTCATAAAAATGTTTCATAAAATGTTGCAGTTGTCCAATATATGATTCATATTGCCCATAAAATTCACATTTCTTACCCGATTACGCCGAAATTTGGAATATTAAGTTGTGTAAGAAGTCGATAGATTCATTATACGAGGGTTGCCTTTTATATTTCGGGATAGGACAAACCTTGTGTTGCAATCTGCTAACTGATAGCTTCATCGTAAAGCTAGACATTTTTGAGGCTATACGTATTCAGAACGTTTTGTCATACGAGCGCTATTTGCGTTGTTTACAGTATCTTTAAAGATTCAAATCGCCAAAAAAAATGGAATTAAATCGTGAAAATATTCGTGCGATTATTTTTTACAACTTTCGACGCGGATTAACTCAATCAAAGTGCATTGATGGACTTTGGCGATTTCGCTGAAATTTGGAATATTAAGTTGTGTAAGACGTCGGTAGATTCGTTATACGAGGGTTGCCTTTTATATTTCGAGATTTGGCAACCCTTGCGTTGCAATCTTCCAACTGACAGCTCTATCGTAAAGCTTGGCATTTTTGAGGTTACATGTACTCAGAACGTTTTGACGTACGAGCGCTATTTGTGTTGTTTACAGTAACTTGAAAGATTCATCTCGCCAAAAAAATGGAATTACATCGTGAACGTATTCGTGCGAATATTTTTTACAACTTTCGAAGTGGATTAACTCAACCATAGTGCATTGATGAACTGTGGCGATGAAGCTTCATCAAGGACCAGTGTTTATCGATGGTTGAACTCACCAACCGAGGTCGTAGTTCACTCCAAGAAGAATTTCGTGAAGGTCTTCCAAATTCAGTTGAAGGTCGTCCAAAAACCGTTGATGCTGTGTACCAACTGATATTGCAAGATCAATATGTGACCTCTCGTGAGATTGAGACAACCTTAGTGGGACCATCATACATTCAAAATTGCTTGAACATTTCACCATCAAAAAAACTTGTTCCCATTAGATCTCACACGATTTGTCAATCGCTCAAAAAAAGGTTCGTGTCGATTGATAGAAAGAAATGCTCCAAAAATACGAAACAACTGAATTTTTGAGTACTCAAAACATCGATTCGATGAGTCATACGCCGTATAGTCCTGACTTGGCACCGAATGACTTCTTTTTACTCTCGTACGTGAAAAAATAAAATTGGAGGTCAACGCTTTTGAAACCTGAATGACCGGTTGATGTGTTCAGAATGCATGTTTTGGAGATACCTCAATCAGAGTGGAGACAATTGGTTCATACGCATTCAAAAGTTTATAGATCTTAATGGGGAATATTACAATGATAAATGTTTGTTTTTGTGTTCTCTAATCCCGAAATATAAAAGGTAACCCTCGTATTTCCACACTCTTCATTCTTTTCGATCGCACTGTACTCTCTTACATTCTCCCTAATATTTGTTGTTCACATATTTTCCAAAAATCGTTTTTGCTATGACAGTTTAAAAATTCTATGAAAGCAAGTAAAAGTACTAAAACGCCAACGAAAAAGCAACTGATGAATAACCAAAACAGACTTAACGACGAATTAAACTCAATATTTTTTTCTTTTTGGAACTCCGCACCTTTAAATTAATGGGAAGCAATCCATAAAAGGGGTTAATGGTTATTACGAGAATTTTCGTGAGTTTCTTATGGTGTCTTTGCTTTGGTTTTTGTAGCATTGAAGAAAGTTCAACTCACCCATGGCTATGGGACGACTTGAAAGAAGTTTTTGTTAAGCTTTGATTCAGTGATTATCATATTAATACTAAAATTGGAATTTAGTTGAACTTTCCTTGAGATAGTCAAACAGACATACATAAAGTGGCTAAAGTGGGTTCTTCACTAAAAAGTATTATTATGCATTATTGAAGTAACAATTTCCGTTTAAATTGAGTTTCCTAATTGTTTTATTACCAATTTGGTAAACATTTGGCTTTGAAGATTTTTGTGAACAATTTAATTAAAAACATTTAGTGTCTAATTTTAAATTCGTCATTACATATGTATTTAGTTGCCAACTTAACCTAAAAGATTTTTTTTATATGAAAGTTATGTTTGATGCAGTATGGCGGTGCCAAGTATGGATCATATGAGTATTTATACAGCAACTAAAGCTTTAATAATTTAATTTCCTGCCATTGATGTGCAATCAACCACGTTATAGAAAGTATTGACTTACATCTATTTGTAATTTATTTTGCTTTGTGCCATATAATTTTTTTTAAAGATGCTCATTTTCATAAAGACTTCATCGGATTATTCGGCCGTATCCGTCTTCATATAATGTTGTAATTAAAAAACAGACTCAATGTGTAGTATGTTTATACCCTCCACCATAGGATGGGGGTATACTAATTTCGTCATTCTGTTTGTAACACCTCGAAGTATGCGTCTGAGACTCCATAAAGTATATATATATTCTTGATCGTCATGTCATTTTAAGTCGATCTAGATATGTCCGTCCGTCTGTCCGTCCGTCTGTCTATCGAAAGCACGCAAACTTTCGAAAGAGTAAAGCTATCCGCTTGAAATTTTGCACAAATACTTCTTATTAGTGTAGGTCGGTTGGGATTCATGTTTGATATAGCTGCCATATAAACCGATCGGTTCATGTTTTGATATAGCTGCCATATAAACCGATCTTTGATCTTGTCTTCTTAAGCCTATAGAGGGCGCAATTCTCGTCCGAAACTGACTGAAATCTTGCACCTGGTGTTTTGCTGCCACTTCCAACAACTGCTCTATGTAAAGTTCAAATCGGTCCATGTTTTGATATAGCTGTCATATAAACCGATTTTGGGTCTTGACTGCTTGAGCCTCTAGAGGGCACAATTCTCGTTCGATTTGACTGAAATTTTGCCCGTAGTGTTTTGTTACGACTTCCAACCATTTCCGCCCGTCTGTCTGTCGAAAGCACGCTGACTTTCGAAGAAGTAAAGCTGGACGCTTGAAATTTTGCACAAATACTTTTTTTAGTGTAGGTCGATTGGGGTTGTAAATGGGCCAAATCGGTCCATGTTTTGATATAGCTGTCATATAAACCGATGTTGGGTCTTGACTTCTTGAGCCTCTAGAGTGCGCAATTTTCGTCCGATTTGGCTTTGACTGGCGTTATGGTATCGCATGCAACAACTGTGCTAAGTATTGTCAAAATCGGTGCATAACCTGATATAAACTGCCATATACACCGATCATGGGTCTTGACTTCTTCAGCTTTTAGAGGGCGCAATTTTTATCCGATGTGGCTGTAATTATGCACCAGGTATTCTGTTATGAATTTCAACAACTGCGCTATGTATGGTTCATATCGGTTCATAACCTGGTATAGCTGCCATATAAACCGATCTTGACTTCTTGAGCCTCTAGTGGGCGGAACTCTAATCAGATTTGACTGAAATTTTGCATGAGGTGTTTTGTTATGTTTTTCAAGAACTGTAATTAGTATGGTGCAAATCGGTACATAATCTGATAAAGCTGCCATATAAACCGATCATTGATTTCTTCAGCTTTTCGAGGGCGCAATTCTTATCCTGGTTGGCTGTAATTTTGCACTTGGTGTTTTGGTATCACTTCCAACAACTGTGCTAAGTATGGTTCAAATCGCTTCATTACCTGGTATAGCTGCCATATATATCTTGACTTCTTGATCCTCTAGAGGGCGCAATTCTCATCAGATTTGGCAGAAACTCTTCGTACAACGACATCTCCCATGATCTTCCACATACATGTCCAATATGGTCTGAATCGATCAATAGCTGGATACAGCTCCCATATAAACCGTTCTCCCGATTTTGCTTCTTGAGCCCTTGAATGGACTGAAATATTACACAATGACTTCTACAATGTTCAGCATTCAATTCTGTTATGGTCCGAATCGGTATATAACTTGATATAGTTCCAATACCATAACAGTTCTTATTCATTATTCTTTGTTTGCCTAAAAATAGATACACTGCAAAGATCTCGACAAATGATATCCATGATGGGGGGTATATAAGATTCGGCTCGGCCGAACTTATCACGCTCTTATTTGTTTTTTTTTCCTTAGTTGGGTAAAGGCTTTGCGCCTCTAACTATGGCCGTCGCCTTTCGCTTGGGGAGGCACTAACGCATTACGTCTTAGTGTTGTTGAGGCAGTTTGTTGTATTCTATCTTTTGTCTGCTTGGTTCAGTTGAGTCTCCAGATTCGGGAACTCTACGACTAAGATGGGTGCGTCCAGACGGACCTGGGTCTGAGTTGAGTGGGTCTGGCTGGGCAGTTAAACAGGTGATATGTGTCGTGTGGTCCCTGGTCGCAATCGGGACACACATCCTGCACGTCGGCATCAAACCTTGCTCTGTACGAGTTAAGGCGGCTGCATCTGCCAGATCGTAGTTGAGCCTGAACTACTTTGGTTTGCTGGGGGAGGTAAAATTTTTCAGGTGCAATGGGAGGCAGTCATTCTCCGTGGATTACATTCACCCGGTAGCAATTTACCGCATTTGCCACTATGTCTGTATGAATGTTGTCTTAATATGCCGCTTGATCTAGAGGTTCTCTCTTGTAGCGCTGAACCTCACGCTATAGATTATGTAGATGGAATGGAGTATGGGTAGAGGTTAAACAGTGCAGGAGTTACCACCCCGCCTTGAGGAACTCCTTGTTTCTCTCTACGGTGCTTTCACTTCTTATTCCTAAATTCCACAAATGTCTGGCGACGACACACCTATTGTTTCAGGCCTGGCTGGAAGAATGTGTTGGCCATGTTCTCAAATGGCATGGCTGACAGTGTCGAATAACTTGATTGGTTTAATGCCACGAAGACCGTCCTATCACATGGCCTGGACTGATTGAAGCCGCGGCAAATATGTGCGATGCAAAGCAGTTGTTGTGCTATGCAGTCTTTGAAACCCATGCTGATGCCCGGCGAATGGAAATTCTCCAAAGAGACTCGGGGGGAAGCGTCTTGGCTACTGGTGAGACAAGGGAGATCATTCTGTGCGACTCCCCCAAACTCGGGTCCTTTACAGACTTCAGTAGCGGGTTCATTGCCCATCTTCCAGACATCGGGAATTATAAGAGTGTTCACAGACATGTTAAGGACAGTTATAAGGTACTCAACTCCAGATTGATCCAGATTCTTCAGCATCAGTGTAGAGATTTAATTGGGGCCGAACGCCTTGCATAACTCGGCGCCACGGATGACATTCGTAACTTGATCCACGGTAAATTTCCAGATTCAACTCGTTGATTCTAGGCTCAGTGAGGTCCGTGGAACGAATCCTATCATGCTCTTCTGCGAATGCCTGCGCCGGGAAATTGAGTAGCACTTGGGGTTTTCGACCAGTTGATATAAGGCGAACGGCTGCTACGTTAATGATGTTCTCGGCAATTAACACTTCAGTTCACTGAAGTGGCGAATGATATACACTCTGAAGCCAAAGCAATCGCCCTTCTTCTGATTGATAAACGTCTGGCGCTCAGAGATTATGAAGTCGGGTAGACGGTCGATGGTGAGGATTATGAGGAGGTAGTCGGATCCCAAAGAAATGATGGCTTGCTAGGATACGTCGCTCAGGAGATCAAGGGATGTAATGGAAATGTCTGGTGAGCTGCTGCATCTCCTTGTAATCCTATTGCACCCTCATTCACCGTGCACAATGTGGAGCTTTCAATCTGCTCTGTGAAGCTTTCAATCCGCTGGTCGCTACCTAGGGGAGTATGCCATGAAACGTGATGCGCATTAAAGTCTCCTAGAACCAAGCATTTGTAGCCAGACAGTAGCCAACTTATGTCGGGATTGTTAGCCTTGCCATTAACTGGATCACAACTACCAACCGGCGGTATGTATACGTATGTGCCGCAAGGGAGAGGTCAGGAGGGTACATAGTCCGACGACGAGAGCGCAGAAAGCGAAAACGAAGCTTGTGACCCACTGCTGTATAAGTTCGCACAACACCTTGAAACAAAAGTTGTCACTGCTCTCCAGCTTTTCTCTCTACTGCACATTTAAGTTCTGCACTCTTAGAAAAAAGACTGGTGATAATAGCAAACAATATCTGCTGACTGTTCGAACTTAATTTTGTTGCTATTTCAGCAATATTCTGCAGTCAGCGCAAAATATTTGCAATTTTCGTGTAGCAAATTAGCTGCTGAAAGGCCTGTTGTGTGCTGAAAATATCTGCTGTCACATTTATCATCATTTGTAGTACGATTTTCGACTTATTTCTAACTTTCGCACCAACATTGGCTTTAATGTGTGATCCAATCTTAAATTTTTTTTCTACAATTCGTCGTAGATTTCGATTTTGATAATCGAACATGCAATTGTTTTTGTTCCATACTAATTGGTCCACCCCAATGTATATACTTATTTGTTATTACGGTCTTCATAGATTGGATGGGCTTTTAACTATCTTACCGTACAATAGCTCAACAAAAGGCAAAATATTTGAAACTAATTAAGAAATTCGCATAGTCAAAAAAAGGTGTGAATAACAGATATGAACATTGAGGAGTAAAGCGAAACGAAAAGCGTAGTTTATTCATAGAATTGCGTATGCAAGCTAATTCATACATCAGCCTCAGCAACATTTTTACAAACTTGAAGTATTTGGTTGTTAATTTGCAGACCTTAAGCAATAGCAAGGAGCAAATTTGCATTTAACAATAGCAACGCCTAAACGATGGTAGTCATAAAAATCTACAAATCTTTAGATCCGAGTTTTATTAATAAAGTATTTGAAGCTGTCATCGTTTGAGATAATCATATTGAATTTTAAATACTGAATTTTAAGAAACATTCTTTCTTTCTTTTTGAAGAGGTCAAAGGGGAATCTTCCAATAAGAACTATGCAAACATAGTAGGTGAACGACGATGATAATGAGCAGACTGACAAAATCGGTGACAACGCCGCCAAGGCAGATTGAGAAGATCCTATGTGAGCGGACTGTAGGAAAATGCTTGTTCTGCTTCAGTATGTCAGCATGTTTTCCGATTAGACAGTGACCTGTCATGACGGGCAAAATGACTGAGACTACTGTTCTATCCAATGAAAGCAAAGCAGTAGACCTCTTCAAGTCTAGATGAGGCCACATAGTTTTGGAATGTTCACAGCCCCCTCTATGTGACCATCTATCCTACGTTGCCCTTCCGGCCTGGTCCTGAACACTTAGCTTACATGTCGCTAGAGACATACCCACAGATTCCAGTATCCCTGAAATGTGTAAGGTAGTTCCTAGTCTTGCAAGCTCGCCTGCTTTAGAATTCCCTGGAATATCGCTGTGGCCCGGTTCCCAGAACAGGTGATTATGACAGTAAGTATTTGACCTTGTCAGATGTCGGAACCGTTTTTTGAGGAAACGTGGTGCGTCAAATTGTTTCGCATTCGTCTTCCTCGTGAAAAGGTATATTTTCTGGGTAAACATTGAGACATCTGGGTCTAGCCCAGCCATATGCCATATGCAAGAACCTTTTGGCGCTTCTACATAGCTGGTTCGGATCCTCACCCCTAAGAACTATTATAACATTATATTATGCATAGCAAACGGGTTCAAATCTCTCCTCAGTCAGCACCTGTAATAGGTTATTTATGGTGGTCACCCAAAGGAGTGACGATAAAATGCCCTCCTGTGGCGTGCCCTGTGCCACTTTCTCCCTCATATTTATGTCATGGGAACCCACATGTTCCTTAGCATATGGTTTGTCCAGTCTCTAGGAACCCGGATCACCCGGTCTAAGGATTGACTCAGGGTGCCGGTCCGCACACTGTTAAACCCCCTCTCGATGTCAATGCAAACCGCCAATGTGTACGACTTGTCATCGAAGGATTCTTCTATTTCATGCACAACCTCGTGCAGGGCTGCTTCCTTTGACATAGGCATGCTGTTTGTATCTGAGCAGTTCGCTGGATGTCCTACTCTTTATCATGGTATCCGCAATACGTTCCAAAATTATGTGTAGAAAGGACCTAAGGCTTATAGGTCTGTAGGCTTTTGGTGTCGCATAACTTGCCTTGCCAGACTTGGGTATAAATACAACCTTTGTCTCCTGCTACGATTTCGGAGTATATGCAAGTCCTAGGCTCGCTGTGGAAATAGTTGCCAAATGAGGTGCCAGACTGTCGGTCTCCTTTTGTAGTAACGCTGGAAATATTCCATCAGGTGCGGGTGACTTTAAAGGTTTGAAGCTCCTCAAGGCTTCCATGACCATAAATTCCGTTATGGTAAGCCTTTGAGCAACCTCATTATTCCAAGATTCCGGTGTTTCCGTGAGTCCCGTCGTAACCTGTGGAAAATGCGTAGGTTTGTTTATTTGTTTGTGTGTTCCTTATAGTATTAGAAACGGCTGAACCTATTATATTAAAATTTTCACTGATGGTGCATAATAATCCCTTGGTGGAAATAGGGTACTACATTTTTTGATATCTGAAGGGGGAGCGGACCCTCACCCTTACCCTAATTTTCAGAAACGGTAATTATTAGACGGCGATGGGCGGTGCGATTTAAGCGAAATTATGTGTGCTCTCTTATAGGAACCTACAATCAAAAATTTTGGCGTCCAAATTTCAGATAGGGTACCTAGGGGGGCGCCCCACCCCAAAACCTACCAAATATATATACATCAATCACGACAATATGGGACTCAAATGAAAGGTATTTGGGATAATAAAACGTATCTGATATCCAATTGTTTGACCAAATGTTAGGGGGACCACCCCAACCCCCCAAAACACCCCTAAATCGGACATATTTACCGACCATTGCAATATGGGAATCAAATGAAAGGTTTTTGCGAGTAAAATACGAATCTGATATCCAAATTTGGAACTAAGTTTCTGGGGGTCCACCCCTTCCCCAAAACAATCACCAAACAGGAATTATTTACAGACCATGGCAATATGGGATTTTAATAAAAGGTATGTGAGTGTAGAATACGAATCTGATATCCAGATGTGGGACCAAGTGTTTGGGGGTCGCCCATCCCCGAGAACATCCCCCAAAGAAGTCATATTTACGGCCATAGCAATATGGGGCTCAAATGAAAGGTCTTTGAAAGTAAAGCACGAATCTGATATCAATGTTTGGAAAATGTATCTATAGGGCCACCCCACCCCCATAACATCACCCAAATAGGAAATATTGGTTGACCATTGCAATATGAGGCTCAAATAAGATGTTTTTTATAGTAGAACACGAATCTGTTAAATATTTTCAAAGCCAAGTCACTGAGTGGCCGCCCCATCCCCCAAACCCCCCCCAAACCGGTCATGTTTGCCGACTATGGAAGATGGATCTCAAATGAAGGGTATTTGGGAGTAGACCATGAATCTGACATCAGCATTTGACCAACTGTCTAGGGGACGTCCCACCACCATAACAACCCCCAAGTAGGACGTATTTGCTCACCAAGACAATTTGGGTCTTCAAGACAGTGGAGCTCGATATTCATAGTTTTTAGGGCCCATACCCCAAACTGGACATATTTGCTGGCTTTTTCAATAAGGGGTTTAAGTGAATGGTAATTGAGATTAGACAGCGAATTTTATATCCAATTTTGAGGCCAATGGCAATATGGGGTTCAAATATATGAGCCCCTAAATCGTGCATATTTAGCGACCATGTCGATGTGGGACTTAAATGAAAGGAATAGGGGGGTAGAGCAAGAATTGATGCCCACTTTCGGGACCAATTTTCTGGAGGTCTACCCCTTTCCCAAAATACCCCACAAACTGCAATTTTTTACTAACCATCGCAATATGGGGCTCAAATAAAAGTATTTGGGAGTAGGATACGAATTTGATATCCAAATGTAGGACCATGCATTTAAGGCATCACCCCTTCCCCAAAACACGCCCCAAGGGGTAAAAATTTTTCGACCATGCCAATATGTGGCTCAAATGAAAGGTTTTTGAGATTAGAAAACGAATTTGATAACCAATTTTGGGCCATATGTTTGGAGGACACCTCATCCTGTAAACTGCCCTCAAAACCAATGGCAATATGGGGTTTAAATAAATGGTATTGGAGGGAAGAGCACGATGCTGATATTCTTTCAGGGCCAAGTGTCTGGGGTACCACCTCACCCCCAAAAACATCCGTAAATCAGATTCTGTGAGAATATCGGGTTGAAATAAAGTATTTTAAGAATAGAGTACACCTTACATCCAAACCTAAATTCGTTGGCCAATAAAGTCATATGGGATTCAGATATTGTTAAACTGATTATCAAGCGATATATTATTTTCGTAGCATGGTATTTCACTAAAAGCTCTTTAATTGTCGAAAATAAATATTCCAAGGAAAATTTTGTTCCATATAAAAGAAGACGAGCGGAGCGGGCCCGGTCCAGCCAGTGTTATATATAATTCCGATCAAAATTTGAAGTACAGGAAATTCTTAATTTTTTTATGAGAAGTACTCAACTCCTGAATTACCTTTAAAACAATCGAATATGAATGAAAATTGTAAACCTTACTCTTTCAGCTCTGAACACGCTTTGAAATTCTTTTTTCAATAAAATCCACTTAATTTTCTTGTGGGTAGAAAAAAAAATAGTTTTCAAACTTTTTGATTACTATGCTGTCATACCTCAGAATGATCACAGCCATTGAAATAAATGTGTGCCAAATAAATGTGAACTCAGGTTTCCCAAATATTCACCTCCGCTCAACGCTCAACAATTTAGTAGGTCTGTAAGGCGAGCATACAAATATTTGATTGAATTGGCAAAAATCGATGAAATGAAATTGAAAACGACTTCAAATGTCTTATGTAGAATGAATTGGGATCGCATATAAATTGTTGCAGGTCAATGACCATGTTGTGGTTTAATAAAAAAAAAAAAAATTACTACAAAAAAGCGGGCACATAACATCAACGGCCAACCACGACACTTTTGAAAAATCGAAATTAAAGTGATGGAGTAAAAAACAATTAAAAGAAAAAAAAATAAAACACTATCAGCAATTTTCCAACGTTTTGTCATTGGTGAGCATAAGTTTGGTGGTTTTTGGTTAATCAAATTTAATAAATTGACAATGTATTCGACTGGCCATAGTGTCTGCTTTGGCTGACGTTGGGTTTTCGATTACATACCCTCTATCATTTATTCACAATCACGTGCTATGTACTTGCGAGTATCAAATATTTCTTAGGAATATTCTTACGGGGCTAGTGCTACTTTCCGATATCTTGCGATTTGTTGTACGTATATCAAATATGGCAATTTTTCTTCTTCTGCTTCAGTTTACAGCTATAAACAAACATTTAAGCGACTACATACGAGAGAGGGTACATGAGCATATCTATTTAGAGTTTCAATTACCCTAAGGTTTGTTTATATTTACTTGTACTCGTATTTTATCAATTATTTACTTGAAGTAAACAGAGACGTAGTAAGAAAAAAAATCATATTTTTTTATTTTTTTGCTCTATAAAACATACACCTACGGTGAATCAGCCTGGTGGAATTTTCAAGCTTCTATGAAGTGACCCAAATCAGCTTAGAAAAGTTGGCACAAGTCGTAATCAAAGATTTTTTTTAACATATTTATTTGCAATCTATCTAATAAAGACAATAAGCAAATGTGATGAATTATTTTCTAAATAACAGGAATTATGCAGCTCTATTGAACTTCATAAATAGGCTGATATTAACTTTGGATACCCACCACCTCGGGTATATATGTAAACCACCTTTCATCAAAATACAATAAAATCCAATCGGATTATAAATGCGCCTTTTATGGGGCCAAGACTTTAAAGCGATATATCGGTCTACATGCCAGCTATATCCAAATCTGGACCGATCTGGGCCAAATTGAAGAAGTACGTCGAAGAGCCTAACACAACCCACTGTCCCAAATTTCGGCGAAATCGGACAATAAATGCGCCGTTTATGGGCCCAAAACCTTAAATCGTGAGATCGGTCTATATGGCAACTATATTCAAATCTGGACCGATCTGGGCCTAATTGAAGACGGACTTCGAAGAGCCTAACACAACTCACTGTCCCACATTTGAGCAAAATCGGACAATAAATGCGCCTTTTATATGCCTGAGACCCTAAATCAGAGGATCGGTCTATATGGCAGCTATATCCAAATCTGGACCTATCCGGGTCAAATTAACGAAGGATGTCGAAGGGCTTAACACATGTCACTGTCCCAAATTACTGCCTTTTATGGGCCTAAGACGCTAAATCGGAGGATCGGTCTATATGGCAGCTGTATACAAATCGGATAATAAATGTGTCTTTTATGGGCCTGAGACCCTAAATCAGAGGATCGGTCCGATCAGGGCAAAATTGAAGGGTCTAAGACAACTCGATGTCCCAAATTTCAGCAAAATCGGATAATAAATGTGGCTTTTATGGGTCTAAGACCCAAATTGGAGGATCGGTCTATATGGCAGCTATATCCAAATCTGGACCGATCAGGGCCAAATTGAAGAAAGATGTCAAAGGGCCTAACACATCCCTCTGTCCCAAACTTCAGCTAAATCGGATAATAGATGTGGCTTTTATGGGCCTAAGACCCAAAATCGGCCGATCGGTCTATATGGGGGCTATATCGAGATATTGTCCGATATAGCCCATATTCGAACTTAACCTGCTTATGGACAAGGAAAGAATCTGTGCAAAATTTCAGTTCAATATCTCTATTTTTAAAGACTGTAGCGTGATTTCAACAGAGATATGGATGGACATGGCTAGATCGTCTTAGGTTTTTACGCTGATCAAGAATATAAAGCTAGCCGCTTGAAATTTTGCACAAATACTTTTTATTAGTGTAGGTCGGTTGGTATTGTAAATGGGCCATATCGGTCCATGTTTTGATATAGCTGCCATATAAACCGATCTTGGGTCTTGATTTCTTGAGCCTCTAGAAGGCGCAATTCTCATTCGATTAGACTGAAATTTTGCACATAATGTTTTAGTATCACTTCTCACAACTGTGCTAATAATGGTTCAAATCGGTCAATAACCTGGTATAGCTGTCATATAAACCGATCTTGGGTCTGGACTTCTTGAGCCTCTAGAGAGCGCAATTCTTACCCGATTGGAATGAATTTTGCACGACGTGTTTTGTTATGATATCCAACAACTGTGCTAAGTATGATTCTATTCGGTGCATAACCTGATATAGCTGACATATAAACCGATCTGGGATCTTGACTTCTTGAGCCTCTAGAGGTCGCAATTATTATCCGATTTGCCTGAAATTTTGTACAACGGATCCTCTCATGACCATCAACATACGTATTTATTATGGTCTGAATCGGTTTATAGCCCGATACAGCTCCCATATAAATCGATCTCTCTATTTTACTTCTTGATCCCCCAAAGGGAGCAATTCTTATTCGAATTGGCTGACATTTTACACAGGTCTCCAACATATAATTTAATTGTGGTCCAAAGCGGACCATATCTTGATATCGCTCTAATAGCAGAGCAAATCTTTTCTTATATCCTGTTTTGCCTAAGAAGAGATGCTGGGAAAGAACTCGACAAATGCGATCCATGGTGGAGGGTATATAAGATTCGGCCCGGCCGAACTTAACACGCTTTTACTTGTTTGATATGGTGAGGGGGGGCGGATCCTCCACCTTACGCCAAAAGTTCTACCCAAAAATAAGAGTGGATCCATCGGGACAATATGGGATTTAAATGAAAGGTATTCAAGAGTAGAGTATGAATTTCTTAATAAAAGTTGGGTCCTAGTACCTGGGAGGGCCGCCCCAGCCTCAAAACCCGTTAAAATAGCTTTATTTGACGATCATGACAATATGGAATTCAAATGAGATAACGAATATGGTAATCCATCTATCTCGGGAGTAGATTACGAATATGGTCAGGAAGTAGGAATAGGCTCTATAATTTATTGAAGGGGGTGGACCCTCCACCGTTACCCCAACTACACCACCCAAAATCAAAAGTGGACAGATAAGGACAATATGGGTATCAAATGAAAAGTATGCGGGAGTATATAACGAATCTGGCATACAAATTCATGTCGAAGTATAGGGGGTCACCCCACCCCCACAAAAACGCCCAAAATGGGCACATTAGCCAATCACAGATGTATGGGACTCGGTTTGTTTGTCCCATATAGACTGCAAAACGGCAGAACCGATTTTCTCGAAATTTTCGCATATTGTGTAGATTGGTCTGGAAGTAAACATAGGCTATATAATTTTTCGGTATCGGAAGGTGGACGGATCCTCCCCCTTATGCCAAAACACAACACAATATAGGTATCAAATGAAAGGTATTGGAAGGTAGAATACGAATATGGTATTAAAATTTGAGTCTAAGTACCCATCGGGGCGCCCCAACCCCAAAACTCCTCTAAACAGAAATATTAGAAGTTCTTGTCAATATGGGACTCAAATGAAAAGTATTATCATTTCAATATGGGGCTCAAATGAAAGGTATTCGGAAGTTGATTTCGAATCTGGCATAAAAAATCAGATCGAAGTATAGGGGGTCACGCCACCCCTCACAAACGCCTTTAAACCCATTATGACTATATGATACATGGCTGAACCGATTTTCTTAAAATTTTCATACGTTTGTCTGGAAGGAAACATAGGCTTTGTAATTTTTTGATATCGAGTAAAGGCGGACTCTCCCCCTTACCCCAAAAACGCCACCCATATCCCATGGGCACAATAAGGGTACCAAATGAAAGGTATTGGAGATCAGAAAACAAATATGGTATTAAAATTTGGGTCCAAGTACCCAGCGGGCCACCCCCCCCAACTCCAATGTCATGTCAATATGGGACATAAATGAAAAGTATTAGGTAGTAGACTAAAAATATGGCATAAACATGACGTCCAAGGGAAGTCGCCCATCTCAAAATACCCCCAAATGGGCATATTCTCAAATGAAAGGTATTAGGGAGTAGATTACAAATATGACATTAAAATTTGCGTGCAAGTCTAGGTGGCGCTTTTCCTCCTAAAGATACGTCAAATGGGTTATTTGACCCATTATGACAATATGGGACTCAAATGAAAGGTATTTGAAAGTAGAAAGCGAATTAAATTCCAATTTTGGAGCCTTAAAGCATCCCCTAAACTGAACTTTATTTCCGTTGGGAATAGAGAACGATTACGAAATCTATTTCTAGTGCAAAGTGCCGGTGGCCACCCCAGCCCCAAAACACCCTCCAAACAGTTCATAATTACCGGCCATGGCAATATGGGGCTCAAATTAAAGGGGTTTAGAAGTGCAGCACGAATTTGATATCCATATTTGAGTCGAAGTGTCTCCTAATGAGAACATTACCCTAAGGAAGAACATTACCACCAGGAAGTGCATCACGAATTTGATATCTATATTTGAGTCGAAGTGTCTCCTAATGAGAACATTACCCTAAGGAAGAACATAACCACCAGGAATCGAGAAGGGGCAACTTCTCACACATCAATGAGTGCTTTCCGATTCAAGTTTAAATTCAACGATAAGGGAACCTTTTTAATAGCCGAGTCCGAACGGCGTCCTGCAGTGCGACACCTCTTTGGGGAACAATTTTTTAAATGACTTAGAATGGCATTGTACCTCGCAAATGTCGATGGATAATCACCGCTTTGTCCGATGTTCTCGCCATGATTCTAACGCGTTCAGCGTCATAGGCAACAATGGCACGATTTCGATATCCATATTCAGGGCGAAGTGTTCCCACCCTGAAAAGATATTAGAGAATTAAAGAAGGCGCAGCGGAGCTGGCCCGGTTCAGCTAGTACAGCTATATAGTTTTCTGCAATAAGTCTTGCTATGTCCAAACTGTTGACATCTGTGACACTGGATAATGTGTCGTTAGTTTTCAATGTAGGTTCAATTTTGACGACTGCGTGATAAATATATCGAATGTCGAAAACATCTTGATTATTAGGGCTTGGTTCAAGGTCAACAAAGAACATTGAGCGGGGTTCCTTTGTAACTCTTTATTTTTTATATTAACAATATTTCGAACTTTATTGTTTCTTTTCTCAATTTATTGTTTATTTGACTACAAACTGATATGAACTTTCTTGATTCAATTGATATGAAATCGGATGAAATATTACCAATTTATTGCCTCAAGACTTAAAATCTGGAGATTGGTCTATATAGCGAATATGTATAACTAAAATCCGATTTTATGAGATTAGAAGGTAAGGTTTATATACAAAGAATACGAAATCATCAAAAAAGGTTTAGAAAAGGTTTTTATACCCAAAATGTTTGAAAAATTTTATATACTCAGCTTTTGGGTATAAATGAGTAAATACCCGGATATTTACCTAATTTGCCGGTATAACTAAAATCCGATTTTATGAGAACAGAAGGTAAGGTTTATATACAAAGAATACGAAATCATCAAAAAAGGTTTAGAAAAGGTTTTTATACCCAAAATTTTTGCAAAATTTTATATACTCAGCTTTTGGGTATAAATGGGTAAATACCAGGGTATTTACCCAATTTACCGGGTAAATACCTTTTGGATATTTACCCTTCGCCCATCTCTAGTTATATCACGTTCGTATCTTATAACTCTTTGCCATACCATAGGAAATATTAGATGTTTTGATAAGAGAAAAAACAAAATTGTATTTGCCAAAAAGAACTCAAAATGATTATTTCGATAAACAATGAGGCAATTGTTTATATATTTTGGCATTTGCTTTTTTTCTTTTTCAAGTCGGTTGGTGTTTTTGATATTTCGGCAAACATTCAGTTAACACCTGAATGAATGCTCAAATAATGAACTAAATGTAATACCACGCCTTGACTGAGTTAATCATTGATGGTGGAATGATTTTCAGTAGGAATTGTTCTATAGTTACACATGGTAAGTCAATATGGATATCATTTAGTTTACTTTCGAGATTTAACCATAAATTATCTTGGCAAAAGATAAAGGAAGTATTTATTGTGTTCATGTATTACTTTACTCCCCCAAAGCTATATCTGCTACCTATTGTGGCAAACTTGCCTTAGATTGTTTCGTTGCTTCCTGCTGTTACTTCGTTTTATAGAAAAAGCTACTCACAGTCGGCATATCAAATAAAAGTCTAACGTTTATTATGAACATTTGCGGTAGATGATGATCACACACTGAGCGTCAGCGTGTAAGGTAAACTTCAAAATATTAGAAACACTTGTAAAGATGATACACTTCAATAGCTTTAATAGTTGGATGAATGCATCAGTCAAAACAAATGAAAGCAGAACTATTTTATCGCCAGTTCAATTTAGACACTGATCATCATCACACATGTGTGGTGGGGTAATGCGATATTTCCTCATTTTGCACTTCAGAAGAACAAAGTGTGAAAAGCTGAAATTTGTTTAGCTCCATATTAGGTGTTACAATTACGAGGTTTAACGAAAAAAAAAAACTGATACAATATGTTTGGAAAAAATTTAATATTTTGGTATTATAGTGAGAGAGAAAATATATTATAAATAGAATTGAAGTAGGACTCATTTCCATACGCTTGAATGTTTGATGAGCCAATAACAAAAGTTGTCCAAAAACGAAAGATCCTAACATTGAAACATCCGACAGTGCAGGGATGGTAGTCTCAATACAGCCTAACGAACAGGAACCCGACGACGGAACCATCAACGATTTTCTCGAGATTAGGAAGACAAGGATAAATAAAGATTCTAATGCTGCAACATCAGATAGTATAGTGACAGAAATCTCAATGCTGTCCAATTCACAGGGAGCCGACGATGAGATCATAACCTACTCCTAAGAAGCTCATTTACTCAAGATTTGGGAGATTTGTATAGGCAAAGATCCTGATATTGGAACATTAGGCAGTGCGGAGACGGTAGATTCTATACAGCTTAATGAACAGGGACCCGATGATGAAACCATTACCGACTTTCTCAAGATTCGGAAAACTAGGATAAGCAAAGATCTATATATTAAAACATCAGGTAGTGCAGTAACGGTAAACTCAATGAAGCCTTAAGAACCGGGAGTAGACGATGAGACCATCACCCACTCCCAAGAAGCCCAGCTAATGCATGAACACCTTGTCGTAATGATTGATTGATTGAGGTCATCCATATATTATATCCAACCTCCTCTTCTCTTATGGAGAAAATCAGCAAGGATAAGATTCGTATTGCCTTAACTCAGGAGTCATGGATGGAGATGACTTGAAAAAATTTGTCAACGCCGACTATATTACTACTATATTACCGGCAATTACTTTTTGGGCAACCCAATATATCCAACCTCCTCTTCTCTTATGGATAAAATCAGCAAGGGTAAGATTCATATTGTCTTAATTCAGGAGTCATGGATGGAGATGAGCGATGGGTAAATAGCCAAATGGGTAAATAGCCCGGTAAATTGGGTAAATACCCGGGTAACTACTCATTTATACCCAAAAGCTGGGTATATATAATTTTGCACATATTTTGGGTATTTAAATATTTTTCAAAAATTTTTTGATGATTTCGTATTCTTTGTATATAAACCTGATCTCCTGAACTCATAAAATCGGATTTTGGTTGTATATAGCCGCTATATAGACCGATCTCCAGACTTAAAGTCTTGAGGCAATAAATTGGTCAGTTTTCATCCGATTTCGATGAAATTTGGCACAGTGAGTTCTGGTCCCTATTCACTTCTATGAAGTGCGGTTGAGATCGGACTATATTTGGATATAGCTGCCCTTGGACCGACCATCCGATCTCCCGATATAGGGTATTAAGGCCATAAAAGATCCGTTTATTACCCGAATTCGACGAAATTTAGCAGAGTGTGCTTCGGTAGACCACAACCCATTCCTATCAAATGTGGTACAGATGGGGCCATATTTGGATATAGCTGCCATATATACCGATCTCCCGATATTGTGTAATGAGCCTATAAAAAAAGCATTTTTCATCCTATTTCGATGAAATTTGGCGCAGTGAGTTGCGGTACCCCTCTAAACCTTTTTATTGAATATCGTCCAGATCGGATCATATTTGGATATAACTGCCATATAGACCAATCTCCCGATATAGAGTATTGAGACCATAAAACGAGCATTTTTCATCCGATGTTGATGAAATTTGAAACAGTGCGTTTTGAAAGACCTCTACACTTGTTTATTGAATATCGTCCATTTAGGTACTAAAAGAATCGAAATGGTACATATTTGCCCAGCGCGAATTGACAAGCCTAGAGATATATTTTCTGGGGCTCAAATTAAAGAGAGTCTCGAAAAATTAAGCTTTGGTAGAGAAAATTTTGGAAAATCGTACCAGAAGTGGAAGAAATATTACGTTTAGTACCGCAATTTGTGCTATTTGGTACTTTGTTTGTAAATTGAACTGGAGCTCTGCATTTTGAAGCTTAGATACACTATGGCGACTTTAATTAGAAAACTATTCGATTTTTTGGAAATTTGTGTAATTAGGAACAAAAAATGTACCAAAAAGGTACGAAATAGGTGAACTTTGTACAGGGCGGATGGATGGAGGTAGAATTTTGAAATTTGACTTAAAAGACATCTGGTGCAAAAGGATGAGAGTGAAAAGGAAAAAATTAAAAAAAAGTGGTAACGGGAGAATACGTACGTTTAGTATCGCAATTGGTACCATTTAGTACCTTCGTTACAGATGGAGCTAGAGGTCTGAAATTTGGCATGTAGATACAAGTAGGAAATATATGATGAGCGACTAAATGATCTATTCAAAATTGGTAGATTTGGTACCAAAATTGGTACCATTTAGTACTTTCTTTAGAGATGGAGCTAGAGGTCTGAATTTTGGCATGTAGGTACAACTAAGAAAAATATAATGGGTGACAATGAACTTTTTACAATTAATACATTTTGGTACCAAAATTGGTACCATTTTGTACATTCTTTACAGATGGAGCTAGAGGTCTGAAATTTGGCATGTAGGTACAACTAGGAAAAATAAATTGGATGACTATCAACTTTTTACAATTCATACATTTTGGTACGAAAATTCGTACCATTTGGTTCTTTCTGTGCAGATGCAGATATAATGGGTGACTAAATATTCTATTAAAAATTCGTACATTCAAAATTCAAACATTTTGGTACCAAAATTGGTACTATTTGATAATTTTTTAATAGATGGAGCTAGAGGTCCAAATTTGGCATGTAGGTACAACTAAGACATAAATGATGAAAGACTAAATTATCTATTCAAAGTTCGTACATTTTCGTCCCAAAATGGTACCATCTGAAATTTGGCATGTAGGCACAAGTAATAAATCTATGCTGAGTGGCTGAAAGATCTATTCACAATTCGCACATATTGGTACCATTTGATACTTTCTTCATAGAAAGAGCTAGAGGTGTAGCTGCAACTAACATTTTGGTACCATTTGGTACTTTCGGCTCAGATGGAGCTAGAGGTCTGAAGTGTGACATGTAAGAGTATTAGGGAGGAGGTTTAGATGCGACATTATGTTCGGATTGGAGGGTCTCAGGAATAAATTTTAAACTCAATGATATGGGACCTCCTTTTTATAGTCGAATCCAAACGGCGTGTCGCAGTGCGACACCTCTTTGGAGAGAAGTTTTACATGGCATAGTATCTCACAAATGTTTCCAGCATTAGGGGGGAGAACCACCGCTGAAATTTTTTTCTCATGGTCTCGCCAAGATTCGAACCCCGATCAGTACTGTCTATGACAACGCAAGGTCGGTGGAGACTGCTCTGCACGAGATTGTTCCTAAAATAGAAGAATCTTTCAATGGCAAAAGTACACCCTGGCGGTATGCATTAACATCGAGGGGGTCCTCGATGATGATCCAATCCTTAGACCAGTATCGGATGGACCCGATCCTTAGAGACTGCTAAGGAACAGGTAGATAAATTGTGTGTGACAATGACATAAATATAAGGGAGAAAGTGCCACAGGGCACGCCGCAGGGGGGCATTTTATCGCCACTCCTATGGGTGACCACCATAAATGACCTATTACGGATGCTGACTGAGGAGGGATTTGAACCCGTCTGCTACGCAGACGATTATAATACCTCCAAGAGGTAAGGATCCGAACCAGCTATGCAGAAGGGCCGAAAGGGTCTTACATATGGCATATGACGGGGCTAGACCCAGAGATCTCAATGTTAACCCAAAGAAGACTGAAATATGCCTGTTCATGAGGAAGACGAAGTTGGGCCAATTTAACGCACCACGTTTCCTCAATAAGACGATTCCGATATCTGACAAGGACAAATACTTAGGTGTGATCTTGGACAGGAAACTGAATTGGAAGTGTCACATTCAGGAGCGTACTAAGAAGGCTCACAGATGTTGGGCACTATGTAGACGGGCCGTAGGCTTGAAATGGGGCCTGAATCCTAGGATAGTTCACTAGCTCTACAGGAGCGTGATTAGACCAATACTTACTTACGCCTCAGTATTTTGTGGACTGGTATGGAGAAAAAGTGCAACATAAGGACCATACAACAGATTCAGAGAACATGTTGTCTTGGCATAGGCGGAGCGATGAGGACCACGCCCACTAGAGCACTGGAGACTATTCTAGATATTTGACCCATTGACTTACAGATTAAGTGTGAGGCAGCCACTACGGCTATGAGACTTAAAGCGATGGGAGAATGGATTGAGGATAGGAGCAGCTCATACCATCGCAGTATAATCGAGGCGACGATAGGAAACCTGGAAGGAAGGGGAGAAGTTTTCAATCGGATACCTGAGATGAACCTTGAAGTCGAGTGCGACGCGCTGCTGCCATCGGCACAGTCTTGGTTACACGGATGGATCAAAGCTAGAGGACAGAGTGGGCCTGGGGGTTTACATTGAAAACCCAGGGACTGAGATCTGTTTTAGACTGCCTGACCATAATACGGTCCTGCAGGCGGAGATCCGAGCGATCACGGAATACGTGAAGTGGTGTGGCGCTAGCGCGAGGACGTCGAGTCTGAACATCTTAAGGGCATATACAACCACGACGGTAGGTCACAAACAGTCTTGCAGTGTAAGAAGGAGATAAACGCCTTCTCTGAGGATGGGAAAATCCCCATCGTTTGGGTGCCGGTCCATAACGGGGTAAGGGGAAATGAAAGGGCAGACGATTTGGCAGTGAAGGTCAGCGAACTGCCGTTGATTAACTTGGTTAACCCGAAGTTTTTCGGGCCAACGCAGTCCGATTTAAGGGAGTGGGCGACGAATGCGCATGCAACATTGTGGAACCCGTGGAGACGGGGTTCCACAAGGGGTTTTAACCAAGTTTCTCTGTTTTGTGCCTTTTCAATCTTTTTTTTTTCGTATTTCAAAGAAAGTTCCAAGCATTTCCATGGAACTCTTCAAGGGCACAATAATTTGTGCATGATGTAAGGCCTTCCTTTGAAATTGTCGGAAATAATCACTAAATAAAATAAATAAAAAACCTCATTTGCAATAGAACAAAATGTGTGAATTGGTTTGCTACCGGCATATGAATTTGGACATACTCAGTATCTAGAGAGGTGTGTGTACACAGTAAATTAAATTAAATTAAATTGTCACCCAAACACCACATGTCAACAGCAATTTTATTTAGAATCGATGAAAAATACACCAATGTTTGGCAAATATTTATTTAAGGCATATGATTTGGTCGATCCAATAGGAAAAACATGTCGAATGACTTATTTAGTTTGTTGAGGGTGCTTTTTTGTTACTATGACCAAAGCATACACAAAAAAATAGAGTCAGATGTTTTGGCTTAACGGCAGCGAAAGGAAAATACCTGATGGTAGTTATATAATTCTAAACTTTATCAGTATTCACGAATCCATTGTATGGAGAAGGGTAACAAATTGCATATGCGATAATTATTTTAGCAAACCATGTGGCTATGGTATACAGTGCGCGAGGGTTTCTATATAAGTTTCTGGCTAAGGCGACACAAAGTAGTGTCAGTTGCCCATCTGTCACTACCATTGGAAAGTTTGACATTTTCAAGCATAAACGCACTCAGAACATTTTGGCGTACGACCATTATTTGTGATGTGACTGGAGAAAAATCCTTACATTTCTCAATTTTTTGTTTGTTTCTCTTTTGAGACGAGCTCAATGATTGGAGATTTTCTTTGCAAATGGAAAAGGAAAGCCAGAGATCGCAACACACATCAACCACTATGGGAAAATATCTGCCACCAAAACTTCAGCCACATTGTTCACTACAAATACGCGTAAGGTGAATGCCGAGCTGACTGTGATGGTTGATTGAGAAATGATTCCGACCATCAAGTGGCGTCACATTTGACAGCTCTTACACATTCTCCACACATGCCACAGCAATTTGCGATAAGGTCAAAAGTAGAAACAAGGTCCTCAAGTCACTTGCCGGCAGTACTTGGGGCGCAGACAAAGAAACCTTGTTGACCACGCACAAAGAAATTAGCCGGTCTGTGGTAAGTTATGTAGCGCCAGTGTGGTCTCGTCAACTTTGTGACACGCAGTGGAGTAATATTCAGATCTGTCAGAATGCCGCCCTCCGAACTGCGATGGGCTGTCTCCACACTAACTAAATGCCGTCCAAGCAATGCCTTTTGGGCTGTTATCGCAGAGACCATCCAAGTCATCATCTTGTGGTTAGATATCCACCGGCCAGAAGCCTTAAAGTAGATCTTCATGATCTGGAGCGTGAGGTTCAGCTCATCAAGAGAGAACCTCTCGATCAAGTGGCATATCAAGCGGGTCTTGACAACATTCATGCAGACACGGTAGCAAATGCAAATGCAAATTTTGCCCATGAACATTCCACTAAGGAACAGGGGCAAACTTCTCACATATCAATGAGTGCAGTCCGATTCAAGTGTTAAGCTCAATGATAAGGGGCCTCCCTTTTATAGCCGAGTCCGAACGGCGTGCCACAGTTTGACACCTCTTTGGAGAGAAGTTTCACTGGCACAGTACCTCACAAATGTTGCCAGCATTAGGAGGGGAATATCACCGCTGAACATTTTTCTGATGGTCTCGCCAGGATTCGAACCCAGGCGTTCAGCGTTATAGGTGGACATGCTAACCTCTGCGCTATGGTGGCCTCCTGTAGCACGGTAGCAGATGCGGTAAATAGCTACCGGGTGAATGTAGTCCTTGGAAAACGACTGCCTCCCATTGCACCTGAAAATTTGACCTCCCCCGTCAAACCAGAGTAGTTCTGGCTCAATTACGTTCGAGCAGATGCAGCCGCCTCAAGTCCTACAGAGCAATAATTGATGCCGACGTGCAAGATGTATGTCCTGATTGTAACCACACGATACACGTCACCGGCTTAACTGTCCAGGCCGACCCACTCGACTCAGACCCAGAACCTGTGGATGCATCCAATCTTAGTCGCAGAGGTCCTGGATCTTAACAAATGCAAAATTTACCCATGAACATTCCACTAAGGAACAGGGTCAAATTTCTCACATATCAATGAATGCAGTCCAATTCAAGTTTTAAGCTCAATGATAAGGGGCCTCCTTCTTAAAGCCGAGTCCGAATGGCGTGCCGCAGTGCGACACCTCTTCGGAGAGAAATTTTACATGGCGTTGTACCTCACAAATGTTGCCAGCATTAGGAAGGGAAAACCACCGTTGCAATTTTTTTTTCTGATGGTCTCGCCATGATTCTAACCCAGGCGTTCAGCGTCATAGGCGGACTTGCTAACCTCTGCGCTACGGTGGCCTCTATCCTCCTGGATCTTAACGCTTAATTGAATCAAGCAGACAAAAGATAGAACACAACAAAGTGCTACAACAACAACAACAACTATGGGATGCGTTCAGTGTTTGGTTAGAAGACTTTTCAACCATATTAGGTGAGATGGCTTCAAGGGCCGCGCGTTGGTATGTTGTATTTGAGTCGTATTTATTGCAAAAACGCTTTTATAATATAAATACCACATTAACCACGCTCGACAACCCTGTCTATAAGCTGTACTTTTCCCAATGCATGTGTTTTCCTGTAATGACAGAATTTTTTCTATTGTACTTCTATGGTGCACATGATTCTGTGCATCTGTTGGAAGTTGTATTGATGGCTTCGAATGCTAGATAGTTTGCAAAAAAAAAAAAGGAAAAAAACTTGTGAAAATTTTCGTGCTACTATTTATACCCTACACAACTACTGTGGTACAGGGTATTATTTTCACTACTTTTGACGAAGATACTCCATATCTTGATAAGAGTTTAAATCTCTATATGGCGACGAAGCACCATCCTAAACTGGTTTAATGAATTCAGTGTTGGACGATGCTCGCTCAAATTCGAATTCCGTAAAGGTTGTCCAAAAACGGTCCTTGCACAGTGTTGCCAAATCGACAAATCTTGGGAATAATTCTGGAACTTTTGAACCTCTATCCATTCTGGAATGTTCAGGAATTTTTGAATTCTAACCCGAATAACTTTTAACTGAAGTGGTGGACGACGCTCGCTCAAATTCGAATTCCGTAAAGGTCGTCCAAAAACGGACCTTGCACAGTGTTGCCAAATCGGCAAATCTTGGGAATAATTCTGGAACTTTTGTACCTCCATCCATTCATTTTTAGGAATTTTTGATTTCTAACCCGCATAACTTTTGACTGAAGAATCAGATTTCAAAATACGATAACACAAAATTATTGGCATTTTTCTAAGCAATCAGAAATTTCTAAGTAAAAAATTGGTTTACAAATGTTTTCACAAAATAAAGGGTGATTTTTTTGAGGTTAGGATTTTCATGCATTAGTATTTGACAGATCACGTGGGATTTCAGACATGGTGTCAAAGAGAAAGATGCTCAGTATGCTTTGACATTTCATCATGAATAGACTTACTAACGAGCAACGCTTGCAAATCATTGAATTTTATTACCAAAATCAGTGTTCGGTTCGAAATGTGTTCAAATTTTGACAAATTTTGTTCAGCGATGAGGCTCATTTCTGGTTGAATGGCTACGTAAATAAGCAAAATTGCCGCATTTGGAGTGAAGAGCAACCAGAAGACGTTCAAGAACTGCCCATGCATCCCGAAAAATGCACTGTTTGGTGTGGTTTGTACGCTGGTGGAATCATTGGACCGTATTTTTTCAAAGATGCTGTTGGACGCAACGTTACGGTGAATGAACAAATTTCGAACCGAACACTGATTTTGGTAATAAAATTCAATGATTTGCAAGCGTTGCTCGTTAGTAAGTCTATTCATGATGAAATGTCAAAGCATACTGAGCATCTTTCTCTTTGACACCATGTCTGAAATCCCACGTGATCTGTCAAATACTAATGCATGAAAATCCTAACCTCAAAAAAATCACCCTTTATGAAGTCAGCCTACAAGATTTTTAGATATCTCCAGAGGAATTTTTCACCTGAGGTTAGCAGTTTAGATTTATATTTAGATTTATTTATTCAAACATGTAATCGAAGCCAAAAATGCTGTATTCGTCATTGTGATCCGCTTGACCATTATATCTATATCCTCCGCATTTGCCACTTCCTTTTCTGCTCTAGAAGGGATAGAAATACTTTTTGATTTCAGTCCTTCTCCGCTGGAGCACACCTTGGCCTTGCGACTTAAAGGAGACGAAACTTGTTATCGCTCAAAAGATTTTCGGCTCAGACACAATTTCCCTAATAACCTCCGACGAATGCATACCAGGGACAACCTCTTCTGGCTCCACTTTGTCCATTGGAGAATTTCCGGGGAAATGTGTATCAGCGAGTAGTTCTAGTATTTCCTCACTAGACATTGTCCATACATTATCTGACTTCTGAATATACCCCAATGTCAAAGATCTAGAGGACAGATTCATCCTTAGCCGAAAGGCCTCAGATGTATCCATCACGGAGCTGCAGAATTCCAACCAGTATTTGTTCTGAGCCTGTCTTAGCTCGCCTTTATATTTTCTCAGCTCAGCCTTATAGGTGTCCCAGAGATGTCTCTTGTGGCTTTCGCTTGAAGAGTTTTCTGCAGTCCTTCTTAAGACCAACCAGCTATGGGATCCACCATGGCGGTCGCTGTTTACCCCTTAGCTTGACACAGGCGAGTCATTCAGGGCCTTCGTGATCCGCTTGACCATTATGTCTATATCCTGTGCAGTTGCTACTTCCTTTTATGGTCTACAAGCGATAGAGGTGCAGAATTTGTGCCGAAATTTGTCCCAATCCGCCTTTCCTCTGTTTAGCCGAGGAGCCACTTTTGCAGTATTTTCTCCAAGGCTGTAACTAATATAATGATGCTCAGAGAAGCTATGGTCATCCAACACTTCCCAGTCGCATATTCTTGTGGTAATATCTTTCAATACCAAGGTAAGATCTAGTACCTCCTGCCTGTTCCTGGTAATAAAGCTCGGTTTATCCCCTTTATTACAAATCGCCAGATTGCTACTTATAATTTATTCGATAAGCAGCTCAATCTATTCGTTGACATCCGAACTTCCCCATATCTGATGAAGTGCATTTCCATTACTTTCTACAATGAGGCTTTTATTCTTTGCAAAAGCGTCTTCAACCAGCAACTTAAGGTTTGAAGGCGGCATCTCTATAGGGAAGCCAGTCAGTAATGAGACTTATTTATTTGAAGGCTGGCTACTACTGGCTCTTCAGTGCTTAGCGACGGAAGAAGAAAAATTTTTAGACTACTCTTTGCATGAATACAGGCTCTGTGTCTCCCATTCCCTGTAACCTTGAGAAGTTTAAGTCCCGGAATTCTTAGTCCACGAACCATTCCTCCACTCACCACGAATCATTCCTCCATACACCACGAACCATTCCTCCTTAAAGACGTCAAATCCCCATAGCCATCTGGAGGACCTTTAGTGCCGCCGAAGCGGCCTTACAATAGTGGAGATTTATCTGCAGAAATAGGACCATAGTCAGGATTCAGAATCCACCACTGTTGCGTTAGCCTCGTCTTTTGATTCCGTCAGTTGTTTATCCTCACAAGATACGTTAGATCTTGTCATGATGAGCTTCCGTGCGCATCCAGGGGCAGGTGAGAAAGCTATGGAACCACTCTTCCTCAGGACACTGGACACTTGCGGTGTGAACGACTTCTTCTTAGATGCTTCGCTAGCTGCTGCTGACGAAATTCATTTTGAGTTCCGTGCTTCCCCGCTAACGCACACCTTGAGCCCAGTCCAAACGGATGACCCACCCACATAGGGCTTGTCGGGTCCTGTTTCGATGCTTTCTCCCCTGTCTCGATTATGGCAGGGGGATTTTCAGTCTCCTGCAATCCCACAGACCTTAGCGATGTGTTCGATAGTTTTTTAAGCAATTTATCAGCTGAATTGTCTCCTGATTCCCCTCATGCAATCTACCAATCTTCCAGTCGGTGGTTGAAAGATTGGAATTAAAAAGTCGGGAGATTGGTTTAAATGGCAGCTATATCCAAATCTAAACCGATATGGCCCATTTGCAATCCCCATTAAGAAGTATCTGTGCAAAATTTCGAGAGACGGACTGACATGGCTATCTAGCCAACTCAAAATGTTGAGACAATCAAGAACATATGTTCTTTATGGAACAAAGAATTTATCTCTTAATACCCTATACCACAATAGATGTGTAGAATGTAATTAGAGCAATGACATCGTTTAATTTAGCAGAACGTATTCTAGACATTAGTCGCTGCCTTTGAACTTGCTATGCCGGTAAATACACTGCTTCTACAACAACAACAAATATTCCCTGAATGAATTCTGTGCCAATTTCATGCAACTAATTTTCGTTTAGCCTTTACAATAGAGCTTTACGCATCTTTCGTTGCAACTCCTATTGTTTGCTGTGACCCAGAAAACTTTTGAAAAGATACTTGACGGCAAACACACATATCGCCTACTCCTATACATATGGGGATATGTGGTTATTTAAAAATCGTTTTCATCTTGACGACAATTTAAAAAAAATACGAACTACAAAAAAACCATTATAGGCTTTTATGCAAAATTTAAATGTACATTGATGCAATTGAAGATTTTTATACCCACCACCATAGGATGGGGGTATACTAATCAAGTCATTTCGTTTGTAAAATTACAAATTTTGCCCATCAACATTTCACTAAGGAAGAGGGGCAAATTCTACACATATCAATGGCCTCCTTTTTAAAGCCAAGTCCGAACGGCGAGCTGCAGTGTGACACCTCTTTGGAGAGATGTTTTTTATATGGCATGGTACCTCACAAATGTTGCCAGCATTAGGAGGGGAAAACCACCGTTGAATTTGTTTCTGATTGCCGCGCCAGGATTCGAACCTAGGTATTCAGCGTCATAGGCGGACATGGTAACCTTTGCGCTACGGTGGCCTTCCGTTTGTTACACCTCGAAATATTGAACTACAAAACCTTAAAGTATGTGTATTCTTGATCATCTTGACACATTAAGCCAATCTAGCCATGTCCGTCCTTCCCTCCGTCCATCTGTTCACCCGTCTGTGAAAATCACGATAGCGGTCGAACGAACATAGATGTCCGCTTGAGATATTGCACAGCGACTTCTTATCGATATAGGTGGCTAGGTATTGCAAATGGGTCATATCTGTTTAGATTTCGATAAAGCCCCCATATAAACCGGTCCCAAGTTTTGATTTCTTGAGCCTCTAGATGTCTCAATTTCCATCCGATTTGGTTGAAATTCGCCACAAGGACTTTCAACATCCGTGCCGAGTATGAACCAAATCAGTTTATAACCTGATATAACCCCCATATAAACCGATCGCAGGATTTGACTTCTTGAGCCACTAGAAGCCTTAATTTTATTGCGATTGGGCTGAATTTTGGCCCACGGACTAACATTTTGACATTTTAACATTCGTGCGGAGTATGATCTGAATCGGTCTATAAATTGATATAGCCCCCTAATAAGCCGATCCCCAGTTCTGACTTCGTGAGCCCCTAGCAACCGCAATTGTCACCCGATTTGGCTTATAGATCGAAATCGATCTATAAGCTGATATAGCGCCCATATAAACCAGTCCCTGGATTTGACTTCTTGAGTCCCTAGAGGTCCCAAGTTTCACTTTCAACATCTATGTCGAATATGATCCTAAGCAATCTATAAACTGATATAGCCCCCCTATAAAACGATTCCCGTACTGGACTTCTTGAACCCCTAGAAGCCTCATTTTCAATCCGATATGGCACAAAAACTTGTGTTTGTTTGTTCTGTTTAGATTCAAAATCGGCTGCACCGATTACCTTGAAATTTTTACGGATGGTGTAGGTTGGTCTGGAAGGAAATATAGGCTATTTATAAGGAAGGAAAAATAGGCTTTATAATTTGTTAATATCGGAAAACACCATACAAAATCGAAAATGGACCGATAAGGGCGATATGAATATTGATATTGGTGATATTGGCGATATTGGTTTTTTAGTAGCTATATCCAAAAATAGACAGATCGGAACAATTTACAATACGGGTGTCGAAAAGCCTAACATAAGTCATTGTGTCGAATTTCATCGAAATCGGATTATAAATGCGCCTTTTATGGGGAGAAGACTTTAAATCAAGAGATCAATCTATATGACAGTTATATCCATATCTGAACCGATCTGGACTAAATTGAAGAGAAATGTCGAATGGGCCTAACACAACCCACTGTCCCAAATTTTGCGAAATCAGAAAATAAATGCGCTTTTAATGGGCCCAAAACCTTAAATCTAGGGATCGGTCTATATGGCAGCTATGTTCAAATAGGGTGATCGGTTCCTATTACCAAATTGCAGAAGGATCTCGAATACATCGAATACATAAATGCACCTTTTATGGGCCCAAGACCTTAAGTCGAGAGATTGGTCTTTATGGCAGCTATACCCAAATCTGATCCGATCTGAGCCAAATTGAAAAAAGATGTCGAAGAGCCAAACACATTTCACTGTCCCAAATTTCGGCGAAATCGGAAACTAAATGCGCCTTTTATGGGACGAAGACTTTAAATCGAGAAATCGGTCAATATTGCAGCTATATTCATAATATGGACCGATCTGGACCAAACTGAAGAAGAATGTCGAAGGATCTAACACAACTCACTGTCCAAGCGAAATCGGACAGTAAATGCGCCTTTAATTGGTCCAAGACTTTAAATCGAGAGATCGGTTTATACGGCTATACCCAAATCTGAACCGATATAAGCCAAAATTGCATACTGACGACAAAGTCTAGATTATCTTAGATTTTTACGACAGTCAAAAATATATATACTTTATAGGGTCGGAAATGGATACTTCGATGTGTTGCAAACGGAATAATAAAATTAATATACCCCGATCATTCGGTGGTTGGTATAAAAATTGGTTCCAAGTACCCAGGAAGTCGCCCTAACCTCAAAACTTCTTAAAGCAGACGAATTGAACATTCATATCAATAAAGGACTCAAATGAAAGGTATACGGCAGTGGATTACAATTACATTATGCTATGACCTTCAACATCTTTGTCAAGTACGATTCAAATCGGTCTATGACCTGATATAGCTCTCATATAAACCGATCTCCCGATTTGACTTCTTGAGCCCCTGGAAGCCACAATTTTCATCCGATTAGGTCTAAATTTTGCACATAGGGTTCTGTTATGACTTTCAACAACTGCACAGAATACGGTTCAAATCGGTCTATAACCTGATGTAGTTCTCCCGTATATAAACCGGTCTCTCGATTATCCTTGTTCGGTTCCCAGAAGCTTTAATTTTGCTGGTTTGACAAAAGTTTGGTATGTAGAATAAAATTATGGCATTGAACCAAATTTAGTTTGAACAAATTTTTAGCCGAATCCATGGTGGAACTTAGAATGCTTTCACTTGTGTTTTTCTTAAAATTTAACACTAACAAAATCATTTTTTTTTAATTTCTTAATTTAAACAACTTTTTCTTGTTGTTACATTTTGGTATCTTTTAGCGATAAAGACCTCGATTATGAATTTTGAAATGCATGTACGACACCCTCATTTAAAGGTCTTGCAAAAGTTTGTTTGGAATACCAAAACAAGCTCTTGTTTCCAGCGAATGCATGCATGTTGCTCCCTAAAGAGGGTCGACATCTGAGTTCCACATACAGAGCTGATGTTTGTTCTGGTTCTTTAGTTTTTATCTTATCAGAGTTTATGTTGGTTGTTATACCTCTGACTGGCGGGAAGTGATAACACCCAATGCGATTCCACTTTAGTTTGGCCAATATCGAGTTCGCAGTGGAAGGAGATGGGTAAGAAAATAAGCAGGCATAAATGGGAAGGTGACGAAGTCTGGCAGTATTTATAAATGAAACAAATTGCGTAAATAAAAATTTGTTTTTTTTTTTTTGCTTTTTTTGCTTTTTACTGTAATAAATGAGTGGGGGACAAATTAAAGTAAAGTTAAAAAAGAAAATAAACAATTCATTCTTTAATTAAAAGTTATCGTCATATTATTTTTGCCATTTTTATTATACCTTTTTATTGAGACCATTTGTGTGAATCTCTACGAAGGACCATTCGAGCTACTCTCCCTACAGTACGGAACGAGTATTGACAAATATTTACATTGCATTTTCCGTGTTTATGGTAGAAGGAAATAATGATTGCAACTTGAACACTGATATCGTTGCAATTTATTGTAATGAGGAAGCAGTCGATAGTTCTTCTTCTTCTTTATCGATATGATATAACACATTACATTTATTGATAAAAAGAATACATTAATATATTATTTTAATTATTAAATGACAATAGCAAAATCACTCGAAGAGTAGTAACTTCGAACTTTTGAACATTTTGGCAATATTTTTTCTTAAACACAAAATTTAAGCAAAATTTTTTATAGAAACAAAACTTGGGAACGTTTTTTGTGAAAACATTGAACTAGTATGTTTTCAAAATCGGTCTTTGTATACCCTTCACCATAGGATGGGGGTATACTAATGTAGTCATTCCGTTTGTAACACCTAGAAATGTTCGTCTAAGACTCCATTAAGTATTTATATTCTTGATCGTCTCGACGTTCTGAGTTGATCTAGCGTTGTCCGTTCGTCCGTCTGTCGAAATCACGGTAACCATCGGACGCGTAAATCTAGCCGCTTGAAATTTTGCACAGATACTTTATATGGATGAAGTTCGTTGGGGATTACAAATGGGCCATATCGGTTCAAATTTAGATATAGCTCCCATATATGCCGATCTCCAAATTTGACTTCTTGGGCCCCTGGAATCCATAATTTTTGTCCGCCCGATTTGACTTCTTGAGCCCTTAGGTTAGGTTAGGTTGAAAAGAGGATGCAGATATTAATGCGTCCCATGCCACTATGGACATACACCTAAGCCAGTAATCGGCTTGTTGTTTGCTCTAAAAACTATAAAGTAACATCTAAAAAGAAAATGTTAAGGTAGGAATTCCGTGCAACTTACAAACTCCTTAATTGGTTTCAATACCACTCCCCTAAGTTGGTTCATGTCTGATATTGTGTCTCCACCTAAGTATTAGTATCTGTTGGACGCGAAAGCTGGACAATGACAAAGGAAATGCTCTAACGTCTCATCATCTTTCCCGCATGCCCTACACATGCTATCACTTGCCGCACCGATTTTACATAAGTGAGCTCGTAGTCCTATGTGTCCCGTTATGATTCCAATAGCTATACTGACCTCCTTCTTGCTTCCTTTCATCTGGATCCCCCCATCTGGATGTTGCATGCGCATTCGTCGCCCACTCCCTTAACACGGACTGCGTCGACCCGAACGGCTTCGGGTTAACCAAGTTCATTGACGGCAGTCCTCTCGCCTTCACCACCAAATCGTCTGTCCTTTCATTTCCCCTTACTCCGTTATGGCCCAGCATCCAAACGATGCGGATTTTGCCATCCTCAGAGAAGACGTTTATCTCCTTCTTACACTGCAAGACTGTTCGTGGCCTTACCATCCTGGTTGTTATTGCCCTTATGGTTACAGTCGATAAAGATGTTCACAGTTGACGTCCTCGCGTTGGCACCACACCACTTCACGCATTCCGTGATTGCCCGGATCTCCGCCTGCAGGACCGTATTATGGTCAAACAGTCTAAAACAGATCTCAGTCCCTGGGTTCTCTATGTAAACCTCCAGGCCTACTATGTCCTCTTGCTTTGATCCATTCGTGTAACATGATATTCTAGATGGCAATACTAGGGTTCCGTCAATGCAAGACGGAACCCTAGTATTGAGCCCTTACCAGCCGCAACTTTTGTCCGATTTGGCTGAAATTGAGCATGTAGTTTTTTCTTATGACTTTCAACAGCAGTGCTAAGTACAGTGCAATTCGATCAATAACCTGATATAGCTCCCATATAAACCGATCTCCGATTTGACTTCTCGAACCCTTATAAGCCGCAATTTGTCTCCGATTTGGCTGAATTTTTGCATGTAGTGTTCTGCTATGAGTTCCAACAACTGTGTCTAGTGCAGTTCAAATCGGTCCATAACATGATATAGCTCCCATATAAACCGATCTCCCGATTTGACTTCTTGAGCCCTTACAGGCTACAAGTTTTGCCAGATTTGGCTGAAATTTTGCACATAGTGTTCTTATATGATTTCCAACGACTTTGCTAAATACGGTCCAAATCGGTTTATAACCTGATAAAGCTCCCATATAAACCGACCCTCCGATTTGCCTTCCTGAGTTACACGGATGGATCAAAGCAAGAGGACATAGTGGGTCTGGAAATTACGGCTTCCAGGGGTTCAGGAAGTAAAATCGGGAGGTCGGTTTAAATGGGAGCTATATCAGGTTATAGACAGATTCGGACCGAAGTCATAACAGAACATTACATGCAAAATTTCAGGCAAATCGGACAAAAATTGCGGCTTCCAGGGGCTGAAGAAGTCAAATCGGGAGATCGGTTTATATGGGAGCTATATCATGTTATAGACCGATTTGAACCGCACTTAGCACAGTTGTTGGAAATCATAATGGAACACTACATGCAGTACTTAGCATAGCTGTTGGAAGTCATAACGGAACACTTTGTGCAATTTTCAGCCAAATCGGACAAGAATTGTAATGGCTCAAGAAGTCAAATCGAGATATCGGTTTATATCCCCAACGACCTACATCAATACCAAGTATCTGTGCAAAATTTCAAAGCGCGTTCGACCATTATCGTGATTTTGACGGACGGACATGGCTAGATCGACTCAGGATATGAAGACGATCAAGAATATATATACCTTATGGGGTCCAACATCAATATTTCGAGGTGTGACAAACGGAATGACGAGATTAGTATACCCCCATCCTTGGTCACATTAATACATGAACAGACCCAGCAAAAATTTGCTGAATTTTCAATAGCTTTATAAGGGAAGCTGGATCAATTATAAGGAATGGAGCAATTATAAGGAATATAAGGTTTATATGGGAGCTATTTCAGGTTACACACCGACTCAGACTGTACTTGTCACAGATGATGGGAGTCATAACAGACCACATGCTCAAATTGCGCCTTTTCGGACAAAAATTGCGGCTTGTAAAGGCTCAAGAAGTCAAATCGGGAGATCCGTTTATATGGGAGCTATATCAGGTTATAGACCGATTTAGACCGTACTTGGCACAGTTGTTGGAAGTCATAACAGAATACTACGTGCAAATACTTAGCCAAATCAGACAAAAATTGCGGCTTCCAGGGCTCAAAAAGTCAAATCGGCAGATCGGTTTATATGGGATCTTTATCTAAATCTGAACCGATATGGCCCATTGGCAATCCTCAACGACCTACATCAATATTAAGTATTTGTGCAAAATTTCAAGCGGCTAGCTTTATGCGGTCGACCGCTATCGTGATTTCAATGGACGGTCGGACATGGCAAGATCGACTAAGAACGTCGGGACGGACCAAGAATTTTTATACTTTATGGGGTTTTAGAAGAATATTTCGAGGTGTTACAAACGGAATGACTAGATTTGTATACCTCCATCCCATGGTGGTGGGTATAAAAACTAGTACAAGATATGCGATGTGAGAGCGGTAAAGATATCTCTCTAAAATTTGAAATGGTTAGAGCTGAGGTGTTTACGAGATTATGTGCAACATTTCAAGGGCCTAGGTTATCTGGGCGTCTTTTTTCAAAATACCGCAGTGACCAAATCAAGGAGCCTGCCAAAAGGAGCTCGGACCACCTAGGGACTTGAAATTTTGCACACGATTTCGCTAACACCTCAGCTCTACCCATTTCAAATTTCAAAGAGATGTACCTACCCGTACTCACACATCATTTTTATACCCTCCACCATAGGATGGGGGGTATACTAATTTCGTCATTATGTTTGTAACTACTCGAAATATTCGTCTGAGACCCCATAAAGTATATATATTCTTGATCGTCGCGAAATTTTATGTCGATCTAGCCATGTCCGTCCGTCCATCTGTCTGGAGTAAAGCTAGCCGCTTGAAATTTTGCACAAATACTTCTTATTGGTGTAGGTCGGTTGGTATTGTAAATGGGCCATATCGGTCCATGTTTTGATATAGCTGCCATATAAACCGATCTTGGGTCTTGACTTCTTGAGCCTCTAGAGGGTGCAATTCTTATCCGATTGGAATGAAATTTTGCACGACGTGTTTTGTTATAATATCCAACAACTGCGCCAAGTATGGTTCAAATCGGTCCATAACTGTCATATAAACCGATCTTGGGTCTTGACTTCTTGAGCCTCTAGAGGGCGCAATTCTTATCCGATTGGAATGAATTTTTGCACGACGTGTTTAGTTATGATATCCAATTATTGTGCCAAGTATGGTTCAAATCGGTTCATAACCTGATATAGCTGCCATATAAACCGATGTTGGGTCTTGACTTCTTGAGCCTCTAGAGTGCGCAATTCTTATCCGATTGGAATGAAATTTTGCATGTGGTATTTTGTTATTATATCCAACAACTGTGCCAAGTATGGTACAAATCGGTACATAACCTGATATAGCTGTCATATAAACCGATTTAGGGACTTGACTTCTTGATCTTCTAGAGTGCGCAATTCCTTTCCGATTTGGCTGAAATTTTGCAAGACGTATTTTATTCTTACTTTCATCAACTATGTCAAATAAGGTTCAAATCGGTTCATAACCTGATATAGCTGCCATATAAACCGATCTGGGATCTTGACTTCTTGAGCCCCTACAGGTCGCAATTATTAACCGCTTTTCCTGAAATTTTGTACGATGGATTCTCTCATGACCATCAACATACGTGTTCATTATGGTCTGAATCGGTCTATAGCCCGATACAGCTCCCATATAAATCGATCTCTCTATTTTACTTCTTGAGCCCCCAAATGGCGCAATTCTTATTCGAATTGGCTGACATTTTACACAGGTCTCCAACATATAATGTAATTGTGGTCCAATCCGGACCATATCTTGATATCGCTCTAATAGCAGAGCAAATCTTTTCTTATATCCTTTTTTTGCCTAAGAAGAGATGCCGGGAAAAGAACTCGACAAATGCGATCCACGGTGGAGGGTATATAAGATTCGGTCCGGCCGAACTTTGCACACTTTTACTTGTTTTTACTAGTTTTTTTTTCGATTTTCTCCCACTGTGCGTTGTTTAGTTCTATGTCGGCAGTACCGGACCTGTTTGCTTTCTCCATACATTCCATGTAGAGGTCACTAGCTCAAGGCACAGGCGAGTTCGATTAATACTGCACGATATATCACGAAGGCCATTCCCCACCTCCACTCCTTAAGAGATCCTTACGCAGAACATTGTATCTTCCGGACGGACTTAAGCATATGGAGAAGGCACTCCGACATGTGCCAATCCCATGACGAAAAAAGGACGAACACTGAGGCGGCAATCCCTCACTTCGCTTGGTAAAAATATGGGAATTTTAACCGCCCAATAGCGGGAATATACCTACGGGTATAAACAATCCCATGGCAGCCGGTTCTGTAACTGGTTGACCCGATGGAGGGTTCCATTCGCATACATTTACGGAGCGAAGTGATGTCACCTAAGTTGGCAGTGTTGAGAAGTTATTGATTTGTCGAATGCCAACTGACAGGAACTGTTTGGAACTTAACTTCAGAACATACACTGTAGAAGTATTAGGTCGAATCCCCGCCAAAGAATCTCGATAACTCCATAAGTCCCCGCACTGTATTAGAGCTGATAACAAACTGGCGATGACTTTGTTGAGTCAGAAGGACACTTAAAGGAGAAGGAGGCTAAGATCTGCATGGCAGATAAGTATTTTACCATCAGTATTATCTTTTTGGAGGCCACTGTAGCACATAGGTAATTATGTTCACCCATGACACTGAATGCTTCGGTTCGAATGCTGAGTGTCTGGGCAGGCTATGACAAAATCGATGTTTGCTTATTGGATCGATATGGTTGAAATGCGCAGCCATTTAAACATTCTCGCTTCAAATTCATATTTTCACATATTGCTCATAGGTCGTATGAGCATATATTGGGTTGCCCAAAAAGTAATTGCGGATTTTTTAAAAGAAAGTAAATGCATTTTTATAAAACTTAGAATGAACTTTAATCAAATATACTTTTTTTACTCTTTTTTTCTAAAGCAAGCTAAAAGTAACAGCTGATAACTGACACAAGAAAGAATGCAATTACAGAGTCACAAGCTGTAAAAAAATTTGTCAACGCCGACTATATGAAAAATCAGCAATTACTTTTTGGGCAACCCAATAGATGCAATTTGATGGCGATTTCTTGGTGTGGTTCAATTATCTGTCCAAATCAAAAATCAAAATTCAACCTAACCAGAGTGAAGTTAAAACACCTTCTACATCGGCATGATCAAATACCCAAAAGACATACCCAAAGAGTTTCCTATTTGCATTCATAATTCTTATAACTCCATTATGAGGCATTCAGCCATGTCCCATCAAGTCAAAAATCCCGTGTTAAGCCACTTAAATGTTGTCAACACGAAAGCGTTGAATGAATAGTTCACCGTTTTTCTATTTAATTTTTTCTTTTGTCATAATTTTACAATTTGCTTACTACACAAGAAAACATTATGTTTACATATACAGAAGTGACATTTACGAGAGTGTACTACAAATTGTCTGTCCGTCCATGTAGAGACCTTTACGATTTGTCCATTAGAAGCATTCGATTGTTCATGTGGTTGTTAGTAGGTAATATCGGTTGTGTGTTTTTTTTTTTTTTTTTGATCCGCCTTAATGGTGATTTGTTGGGTCTCGCCTGATTAATATTCCCATAGCATCCACTTGTTTTGTGTTTTTTATTATTGATCATAAAAAAATGTTTAATTTCATTTTCTTCTCTTTTTGGGGAAATGATTGTACGAAAACATTAAGTTATGAATTTCTAATTACCGGTAAATAGCTTTTTGAAGATAATGTGATGACATAGATTCGAATTTATGTATGATAGTGTTGACAAAACATTTTGAATTTATAGCTTTCGGCATATGGGGATAAGAAGGACCACACCGAAAGAGTCGTAGCGAGACCTGATTTAAAGAAAATCAAAATGAGCAAAATACGACATATACGAAAAATTTTGTTTTTTTTTTTTCGTTTTCCACTTTTTGCATTGCCAGATTCATTTAAAATATTGATCGATTGGTCCTTGGGTTGGAATAACCTTTTTTCATGCCGAGAAAATATCGCATGCAAAATTTTAGGGAACAAAAATTACGAAAATCGGGGGTACGGGTATGGAACCTGCACATAAAGTTGAACCGTATTCGACACAGTTGTAGATATGTAAAAAAAAACTCCCCGTTTTAAAGAAATACGCATTTTATAAGCTAAAGATCTTCAATTTCGTCAAGTTCAATACGAGTCCCATATGAAGCAAATCAATTCGGTAGATCAACAGTAATGGCCCCCAGAAAGTTGGAAAAGTGAAAATGGGTCAACTTTGAAACCATGTCTCACCTTGTATTATAGACTAGCTGACCCGGACCCGCTCCGCTGCGCCTTTTTATACCCACCACCATAGGATGGGGGTATACTAATTTCGTCATTCTGTTTGTAACACCTCGAAATATGCGTCTGAAACCCCATAAAGTATATAAATTCTCGATCGGCATGTCATTTTAAGTCGATCTAGCCATGTCCGTCCATCCGTCCGTCTGTCTGCCGAAAGCACGCTAACTTTCGAAGGAGTTAAGCTAGCCGCTTGAAATTTTGCACAAATACTTTTTATTTGTGTAGGTCGGTTGGTATTGCAAATGGACCAAATCGGTCCATGTTCTAATATAGCTGCCATATAAACCGATCTTGGGTCTTGACTTCTTGAGCCTCTAGAAGGCGCAATTTTAGTCCGATTTGACTGAAATTCGGAAGGGGTTTTTCGGTATCACTTCCAACAACTGCGATAAGCATGGTTAAAATCGGTCCATGTTCTAATATAGCTGCCATATAAACCCATCTTGGGTCTTGACTTCTTGAGTCTCTAGAGGGTGCAATTTTCGTCCGATTTGACTGAAATTTTGCACGTGGTTTTTTGGTATCACTTCCAACAACTGCGATAAGCATGGTTCAAATCGGTCCACGTTTTGATATAGCTGTCATATAAACCGATCTCGGGTCTTGACTTCTTGAGTCTCTAGAGGGCGCAATTCTCGTCCTATTTGACTGAAATTTTTAAAGAGCTGTTTTGGTATCACTTCCAACAACTGCGCTAAGTATGGTTCAAATCGGTCCATGTTTTGATATATCTGCCATATAAACCGATCTTAGGTCTTGACTTCTTGAGCCTCTAGAGGGCGCAATTCTCATCCGATTTGACTGAAATTTTGAACGTAGTGTTTTGGTATCACTCTTATTAACTGTGCTGAGTATGATTCAAATCGGTTCATAATATGGTATAGCCGTGTTATAAACCGATCTTGGATCTTGACTTCTTGAGCCACTAGAGGGCGCTATTCTTATCCAATTTGGCTGGAAGTTTGCATGAGTTGTTTTGTTATGTTTTCCAATAATTGTGCTAAATATGGCGCAAATTGGTACATAACCTGTTATAGCTATCATATAAACCGATCTGGGATCTTGACTTCTTGAGCCTCTAGAGGGCGCAATTCTCATCCGATTTGAGAGCAATTTTTATACAACGGCTTCTCCTAATGACCTTCAACATATGCGTCTAATATGGTTTGAATCGATCAATAGCTTGATAGATCTCTCATATAAACCGATCTCCCGATTTTGCTTCTTGAGTCCCTACAAGGCGCAATTCTTATCCAAATGAACTGAAATATTACACAATAGCATATTCTTATTCAATATTCTTTGTTTGCCAAAAAAGAGATACTGCGCATAGAATTCGACAAATGCGGTCCATGGTGGAGGGTATATAAGATTCGGTCCGGCCGAACTTAGCACTCTCTTTCCTTGAAATATTTATTTTCGACAATTAAAGAGCTTTTAGTGGAATAAAATGTTAACAATATAAGAGCCTTTATCTGATTCCCATATGATCTTTATTGGCCTACGAATTTAAATTTGGATGTAAGGTGTACTCCATTCTTAAAATATTTTATTTTAGCCCGATATTCTCATGACGTCTGATTTAGGGGTGTTTTCGGGGGTGAAGTGGTACCCCAGACACTTGGCCCGGTAAAAATATCAGCATCATGCTCTTCTCTCAAATAGCATTTATTTAAACCCTATATTGCCATTGGTTTTGTGGGGAATTTACAGAATAAGGCGTTCCCCAAACACATGGCCCCAAAATTGGTTATCAAATTCGTTTTCTAATCTCAAATACCTTTCATTTGAGCCACATATTGGCATGGTCGAAAAATTTTTACCCTTTGGGGGTTATTTTGGGGAAGGGGTGATGCCTTAAATACATGGTCCTACATTTAGATATCAAATTTGTATTCTACTCCCAAATACCTTTATTTGAGCCTCATATTGCGGTGGCCAGTAAAAAATTGCTGTTTGTGGGGTATTTTGAGAAAAGGGTAGACCCTCAGAAAATTGGTCCCGAAAATGGTTTCAATTCTTCCTCTACCCCCCAATTCCTTTCATTTAAGCCCCACATCGACATGTTCGCTAAATATGCCCGATTTAGGAGCCCTGAAAATATATCAGCAACTTGCTCTATTCTCATATATTTGAACCCCATTGGCCTCAAAATTGGATATCAAATTCGTTGTCTAATCTCAAATATCCCTCACTTAAACACCTTATTGAAAAAGCCAGCAAATATGTCCAGTTTGGGGTATTGGCCCCTGAATATCGTCTTGTCTTGAAGATCCAAATTGTCTTAGTGAGCAAATATGTCCACTTTATGGTGGGGGGACGTCCCCTAGACAGTTGGTCCCGAATGTAGATGTCAGATTCATGGTCTACTCCCAAATACCCTTCATTTGAGCTCCATTTTTCCATAGTCGGCGAACATGACCGGTATGGGGGATAGGGTGGCTTTGAAAATGTATTCCAGATTCGTGTTCTACTCTTATATACCTCTTATTTGAGCCTCATATTGCAATGGTCAACAAATACTTCCTATTTGGGTGGTGTTATATGGGTGGGGAGGCCCCATAGATTTTCATACCCCCATCCTATGGTGAAGGGTATGAAAAACAGCCATTATTAAGTGTTGGTTTTATTGTTGTTCCCATATATACATATGTACTGCCCTATTTTCTTTTCTAGACCCTTTATCGTGCGTTTGTTAGGCAATTTTCTAGTACGTGTCTACACAATTTTGGTCCCAATTTACCAACTCCTCTAAAGTAGCTTTGACATTAGCTATGAACCAACGTTTGTTAGTTGGCATACCAGATACTTGGTCTTACATCGGATTTGACGAACTTGGGAATTTCGACAAACGAATCGTTTCTGGATACTTATCATAGACTTTAGTAATTAACGATAAGGAAGCTTTCCACTCCGAAACTCAGATATGCCAATGATTCCATCCACTGCATTTTGCTCTGCTGATCTAAATATTAGTACATCTGCACTTGCACTATCAGTTTCAGGTAAAGTCTAAGAAAATGTTTCCCGTATCTCTGCAGTTGTTCTCAGTTTACATATAATTTATCTGAAATGCAATATAAACAATTTAATCTTTGAGTTTCCTGAAAATGAATGAATTTATATGAATTTAATATTAGAATACAAGAGCACAGAATGACTGACAATGATAGCATCAACTCTTTGTATGGTACTTAAAAATTGCCCGATTGAATCAATTCGAGATGTTCATTGCTAAACACTTGTGTGTGTGTGTGAGTGTATTAGAGAGTGTAATTACAATACGCCCGTATCGGAGAGACGATCAAAGACTGTCTGTCAACTAAACAATCTGCACATCTGATTTGTTGAGTTTAGGCTTTGCATTGTTGTTATTGTTGTGAATTGATAATAATTGAGACTAGAGAAAAGCTCACATTTTGTCCTTGGGGGGTTTTTTTTCTTAAATTTGGCGCACATGGAGATGATCATCTGCTGGCAGAGGGTTTTGCTCACTTCAGCTTCACAATACCCTCCCTGCAAACGATTGTTCTGTTCTCCTCTCTTAAGCTTTCGCACAATGCGAAGACAGCTTCTTCACACACCTTTATGTGGACTATCATGACCGCTGTGAGTTGGGTTGGGTTGTCGATCATTGAGCATGGTGGTGGTACGTCATGGGGTGAAACTCTGTGGAGAGCAAAGCTCTACAACTTCAGCCTCTGTTGTTCATTGCTTATAAATATTGTTGGTGCATATGCCGGCTTTTGTTTAAATTTTTAACAGTATTTGCTTGATTGAGAGTACTTAGGTGGAGTAGTAGTAAATCATGAGTTTATTATTGTTAATGTGCTATAAGGGTTTATTTTTTTTTGTAGATGTTGTGAGGTGACCAGGTGAGCTGAGGTGTGGTAAATCTTTTTACTTCAATTTTGTATTAAAACTTGAAAATAGAGTTTTTAGGACCAAATTTAGAAGGCCACTGTGACGCAGAGGTTAGCATATCCGCCAAACACCTGGGTTCGAATCCCGACTTGAACATCACAAAAATTTTCAGCGGTGGTTATTACCTTACTGGCTACATTTTTGAGTTATCCAGCCATGCTAAAACTTCTCTACCAAGTGGTGTCGCTGTGCTGGCAGCCGTTCATTGAGCTTAAATATCAATCGGGCTGCATTCATTGATATGAGAGAAGTATGCTCTGTTCCTAAATGAAATGTTCACGGGAAGTTTAAGAGATGAGTGACAGATAGGATCTGCCTCTAGCTATATCCAAATCCAAATGAGTACAACAATGGAGGCCACCGTAGCGGAGAGGTTAGCATGTCCGCCTATGACACTGAAAGCCTGGTTTCGAATCCTGGCGAGACCGTCAGAAAAAAAAACAATTAAAAACGTGCTAAGTTCGGCCGGGCCGAATCTTATATACCCTCCACCATGGATCGCATCTGTCGAGTTCTTTTCCCAGCATCTCTTCTTAGGCAAAAAAAGGATAAAAGAAAAGATTTGCTCTGCTATTAGAGCGATATCGAGATATGGTCCGGTTCGGACCACAATTAAATTATATGTTGGAGACCTGTGTAAAATGTCAGCCAATTCGAATAAGAATTGCGCCCTTTGGGGGCCCAAGAAGTAAAATAGTGATAGTGATCAACTAATATGGGAGCTGTATCAGGCTATAGACCGATTCAGACCATAATAAGCACGTATGTTGATGGTCATGAGAGGATCCGTCGTTCAAAATTTCAGCCAAATCGGATAATAATTGCGTCCTCTAGAGGCTCAAGAAGTCAAGATCCCAGATCGGTTTATATGGCACCTATATCAGGTTAGGAACCGATTTGAACCTTATTCGCCACAATTGTTGAAAAGTCATAATAAAATACCTCATGCGAAATTTCAGCCAAATCGGATAGGAATTGCGCCCTCTAGAAGCACAAGAAGTCAAGTCCCAAGATCGGTTTATATGGCAGCTGTATCAGGTTATGGACCGATTTAAAGCATACTTGGCACAGTTGTTGGAAGTCATATCGAAACACGTTGTGAAAAATTCAAGCCAAATCGGATAAGAATTGCGTCCTCTAGGCGCTTAAGAAACCAAGACCCCAGATAGGTTTATATATCAGATATGTTTATATATCAGGTTAGGTTTATATATCAGGTTATGGACCGATTTCAACCATACTCAGCACAGTTGTTGGAAGTCCTAATAAAGCACCTCATGCAAAATTTCAGCTAAATCGGATTAGAATTATGCCCTCTAGTGGCTCAAGAAGTCAAGATCCAAGATCGGTTTATATGGCAGCTATATCAAAACATGGACCGATATGGCCCATTTACAATCTCAAGTGACCTGTGAGTGATTTTCGAAATTCTTTTCTTGCTGGATATACTTGGACCAACTTTGGCTCAGTCAGTATTTTGATATTGCAATTCACAAATTAGAGGAAAAACCCAACTTTCGACATATATTCAAATGTTCTACATAATGAACTCTACCGGATAGGTGATAAAATCATAGGGGTGTGCACATTAGGTAGCGATTTTGTCGCAGGTTATAAAATATTTTATATACAAATTATACATCATAAATTTTGTCATACATATCATACATAAATTTTGTCATAAATCCAAATCATTAAAATCGAACTACAAATGCCTTCGTAAATTGCAAAATACAAAGCAGATCTCCAAAACCAGTGGAGATATTGTATACCTCAAGCGGACCACAAATGAAGATTTGGCAGCCCCAACAATTTCGTAGTACCGAGTTGAGCAACTTTAGGGGCCTGCCAAGAGGCTCATCGTTCTTGTATCTTGAAAGCCTATTAATGTAGCCATTGTGGTCATCTCAGGTATAGCTTCAAGGGTTTTTGCTTGTGAACATTGTCTGTATACTCTTCGATTTTCAAATGTGTTCTCCTATGTTCTCTACAGAAAGGCTTTTTATAGATCTACAGACGTCCATCCAGACGTCCAACAGGCTCAGAGTAAAATCTACTCTGAGCCTATTTCAAGTGTATTTCCTTAACGTTGACACATTCTCTTTCAAGTTATATGGCGTCCACCTATTGAAGGGTCCGCTTATTTAAGATCTTTTACCACTCCTCTATGTTATTCACTATTTCAACATTATTTCAACCCTAAAGTCAGACTTTTGTTATTAATTCTGAAATAATTAATGTAAAAAGTTGTTTATAATGAACCATTTTCTGTTATTGATTTTTAAAACCTTTGTTTGTCTTTTTTTTTCCTATGGCTTTCTTTCGCCATACCACTTGGTAACCTCACACCTTCGATCATTTCTCTTATTTTGCTTAGCTTCTCATCTTTCTCTGGTGTTCGCATCTAACAATTCAAAGCTTCACATTTAAAGCGCACTTCATGTCATGTCATTGTTGTTAGAGGTAAATTTCATCAATAATCCAACAGACAGACTGTGGCCGATTAAATTAGCCTCTCAATTGTGTCTGCACAACTACAACAGCAAGTTGTTGGTCCATGTTTGCGTGCGAATATGTGATAAAATTGAAGTGGAGTCAAATGAGTGTGCATTTGTGTGCCAGCAAAAAGTTAGGTTGTTTGGCTCTTACTAAGCTTTGTGTTATGTTATGCTTTCAATGCAGTTAGTTCAGTCAGACGTATGATATATGTGGAAAACAGAGTTGCCATCAGCATATAATTTGGTATGACCGTTTAATAATTAGTTAAAATACGCATAATTTCAGTATCTTCTTCTTTGAAAAAGTTTTTCAAGGAATTCATCCACTGCGATCCATGATGGAGATTCTGTATGAATAAATCAATGCGCTTGTACTTGTTTTATATTATATAATTTTAATTGATTCTGCACGAGTTTTACATATTTTATTTTACTTTGGTTTGTATAGCCTCCACCATAGAATGGATGATCTTCTTGTCATTCTGAGTCGATTAAGCCATGCCGTCCGTCTGTCTGTATGTCGAAATCGCGCTAACCTCGAAGGAAGTTCCATGTTTTGATATAGCTCCTATATAAACCGAGCTTGGATCTTGACTTCTTGAGCCTCTAGAAGTCGCAATACTTATCCGATTGGGCTAAAATTTTAAACCAGGTATTTTTATACTTTCAACAACTGTGCTAAGTATGGTCCAAATCGGTTCATAGTCTGATATAGCTCCCATATAAACCGATCTCGGTTTAATTTTTAGCCGCTAGAGGGCGCAATTTTTGTCCGATTTGCCTGAAGTGTTTTGATTTGACAATCAACGATTGTGGCAAGTATGGTTCAAAACGGTTCATATCCTGATATAGCTCACATATAAACCGATATATCTCCCATATAAACCAATTACGGATCTTCACTTCTTGAGCAGCTAGAGAACGCAACTATTAACCGATTTGGCTGAAATTTTACATGAATTGGTTTATTTTGATTTCCAACATTTACGCTAAGTATGGTCTAAATCGGTTCACAACTTGTTATAGCTCCCATATAAACCGATGTCTCGATTTTATTTCTTGATCCACAAAAGGGCGCAATTCTTATCCGTTGTGGCTGACATTTTGCACAATTAATTCTACTTTGGTTTCCAACAGCCAAACCAAGTATGGCCTTAATCGGTTCATAACTTTGTATAGCTGAAAAAGCAAAAAGCTTATAAAGAGATGTGGAACAAAGATCTTGACAATCGATGATCGATTTTGGCATTCCGTTTGTAATACCTGTAATACCATCTAAGGCAGGCATATAAACCGATCTGCCCATTTAACTTCTTGAGCTTCTAGAGGGCGCAGTTCTTATTCGAGTTGGCTGACATGTTTCACGTTACAGTAAGTTTTGACATACAACAACTGTGGCAAATATGGATTGAATCAGTCATCAAAAAAAGCAAATAAAATTCAAAAAATGCATGAAATCTTTATTTGAATTGATAATACGGTCCATACAATTTAATGTTTTAAGATTATTTTAAGTTGACCGTGACTGCGCCTCAAATGGTTCATCTGCTTAGTCTAATTTTGGCATACTCTTTCCAATATTTCGGCCAGTATCTCACGATGATGCTTCAATGTTGTCTTCCAATGCATCAATTGAAGCGGAATTGTCTGTATAGACATCTGGTATAACATAGCCCTACAAAAAAATAGTATAAAGGCGTAAAACCGCACGATCTATGTAGCCAATTGACCGGTCACGAATGTGAAATAAAATGTTCACCGAACTCGCCTCTCATTAAATCCATTGTTACGCGTGCTTTGTGCCATGTGGCACCGTTTTGTTGAAACCACATGTTGTGCAAGTCAAGCTCTTGCATTTTGGGCAAAAAAAAAAAAATGGATATCATCCCACGGTAGCGCTCACCATTCACGGTTACGTTTTGATTCTCATCATCTTTAAAGAAGTACGGTTCAATGATGCCACTAGCCCATAAACCGCACCAAACGGTGACTTTATGCTGCTTCTGCTCATTTGCGTAACCATTGAACCAAAAATGAGCTTCGTCGCTGAAGAAGAAGAAGCGAGCGATGAACTTTCTTAACAGAGCCCGCATTTTGATAACAAAACTCAATAAGCTACAAGCGTTGTTCATTTGTAAGACGATTCATGGTTAAATTGTAGACCAAACTGTAGATGTTTGACAATGAAAGTGCACTGCCAATGGTAATAGCTTAAAACTCACTTTTTATATTTGAAAAATTCATTCAAAGGATTTGCCACTTGCGTTCCATGGTGCAGAGTATATAAGATTCGGCCCTGCTGAAACTAGCGCGCTTTAACGCGCTAGTTTCAGTAGCGTCAAGAATCTTCATCTGCAGAATTTGTCAAATGGATTATGGTGATCGATAATCGCAACATTCGATATTTTCGTTAGTTTCAATAATAAATATCGATAGAATCGTTACTATGGGTAATTTCCCATCTCCTACATTTCAAACGAAAATGAGAAGTGAAGAGATCGATTAAAACCAAGGTTATAAAAGTCAGTTGGAAGTCATGAGATAAATCATTGTTCAAAATGTTAGTCTAATCGGATGAAAATTGGCCCGTCTATAGGCGAAATGTATTTTCAAGTATACATTCATTGTCGGATTGCTTATTTTTGTTTACTTTTGCAAAAAATTAAACTTTTGCGATAGTATCCATCGGAAAAATATCAACTGATATTCAGTCAAAAAATTAAATATCGATTGTATCGATAGTGCCTTCGATATTTTGCCGGCTCTAGCAACAATGGCAATAGCAACAAACAAACACAATTTTGTCGAACTTATTTGTTCTCCGCACTATGTTTTAGTTAATTTTATTTATATTATTTAATATAATTTTATATTATTTTATTTTATTTTATTTTATTTTATTTTATTTTATTTTATTTTATTTTATTTTATTTTATTTTATTTTATTTTATTTTATTTTATTTTACTTTAATTTATTTTATTTTATTTTACTTTATTTTATTTTATTTTACTTTACTTTAATTTATTTTATTTTACTTTATTTTATTTTATTTTATTTTATTTTATTTTATTTTATTTTATTTTATTTTATTTTATTTTATTTTATTTTATTTTATTTTATTTTATTTTATTTTACTTTATTTTATTTTATTTTATTTTATTTTACTTTAATTTAATTTATTTTATTTTATTTTACTTTATTTTATTTTATTTTACTTTACTTTAATTTATTTTATTTTACTTTATTTTATTTTATTTTTTTTTTATTTTATTTTATTGTATTTTATTTTATTTTATTTTATTCTATTTTATTTTATACTTTTTTATTTTATTTTGTTTTACTTTATTTTATTTTGTCTTATTTTATCATGGTTTTTTATATTATTTTCTTGGACATTGTTAAGTTTTGGCATTACTTAAAGTTATTTTACTGTATATTTCATATTTTAAGTTTTTGTTTTATTATTTTTTGTGTTAAAATTTTCCTCTTAAATTTTTCCGTTTTAGATACATTTGCATATGTTGTCCATCGCCCAAAACTAATTCCATAAATTCTATAAAGGCGGCAACTCTTAAGCTTAAAGGCAGGTATAATTGCATCAGTCATTGGAGGAAGGTAAGTTAACACATGTACGTGTGTGTGTACCACATGTTAATGAAATTCATTCATATTTTAAAATTTAAATCCATACATTTGAGACTTCTGTAACAGTGCTGTGCCTCATGAACTGTTTGATTTTGTCGAGTGTATTTGATGTCATTTTCCTCTACTGTTAACCAGCCCCTATCGGTGTATAAGTGAAGTTATCTATCTTATGATGTTTGCAGACAGCTCTCTGTATATTTAGCCTTCTGTTGTTTTTCTCCACCGGTAGCCAACAGATTGTGTGTGAGTGCTGCGCGAGAGAACCACCAGTTGTGTATGAGAGAGAGTGCGCCTAGTGGTGTGCGCTGATGTGTGCCGCGTTTATAACTGCAAATGATTCGAGTAGTGAATTTTTTTAACACTTTTGCGTTTATTTTACGAAAAGCTCTGCTATTGAGCGGTTGTTGGTCTCGGTGTACAGTTGATTTTTTCATTGTGTGCCGTTTGTCGTGCCTTTTAAGCTTCATTTTGGCTTCAATTTATTGTCACTTAAACCCGTGCAAAATCAAAAGAACGAAACGAAATAATCGTACGATCCGATAGCAACGATCTGATCCATCTTTCACTGATCTTTACTCTTATTCAGTGTGTGAACACAGTAGTATAGAGCGCTGTAAATAAAGCGTGCGTGAGTGCGTTCGAGCGCGTGTGTGTGTGTGAAACTGTGTTATACGAGAGTACTTGACCAACGATTATTTCGCAGAATACAAAATTCAAATTTACTCTTTTGCCGTAAATTGTTGCTAAAGGCTACGTGTGTAAACGTAAACGGTAACGCGCGATTTTTGCAAATAAAACGCATGTTATTTGCAAGTGCGTATGTGCATTGCATGGTGTTGTTTTGGTGATGGTCTTCTTAAAAGCAACAAAACATTGTGTTGTGTTCAATAATGTAATGAAATGAAATCTTAACAGTTATTAAAAGAAATATAAATATGCCTATAATGATAGAAGAAAAATTTACTGTTACAAATACAATTCGCTCTTACGTACTGCTTTCAAACCATTAGAAAAAAAATATAAAAAACAGTTCAAGAACCTGGTTGTTGTTGCAAAAACTACAATTTATTAAAAAAAAATATATGTAATCATATATATATGTATACATATTTACATATTGTGCTAGTATTTCTTATCAGTCACTTAATTATTGTTTTTATTTGCGTGGCTTTAAGTTTGATTATTTTTGATTTGGGCAGAGATTTTTTTCTTTTAAATCTTGGCCACGTGCTTAAAACAATAAAATAAAACAACGAAAAAAAATGAATATTTACATTAAAATTTTTATATTTTGATGTTCATCTTCCTTGCAATAAAGCGCTGTTTGTTAACCAAAAGGTACAATTTTGGAATTTTTGTGAAATTTTTTGTTAAATATATTTATTCTGTTGCAAAGGAATAGTAACAGTTGGGTAAAAAGCTCAAATAGTGTTGAACATTTGTTTTTCAATACATTGCAATTTTTTTCGTAAGCTTAGAAAATTTATGGGCAAGAGTAAAAGGTCTTGGATTTACCTCAACATCAATTGAGAGGCATTACTCTGCCCAAAATAAAATAAAATAAAATAAAATAAAATAAAATAAAATAAAATAAAATAAAATAAAACAAAACAAAATAAAATAAAATAAAATAAAATAAAATAAAATAAAATAAAATAAAATAAAATAAAATAAAATAAAATAAAATAAAATAAAATAAAATAAAATAAAATAAAATAAAATAAAATAAAATAAAATAAAGTAAAATAAAATAAAATAAAATAAAATAAAATAAAATAAAATAAAATAAAATAAAATAAAATAAAATAAAATAAAATAAAATAAAATAAAATAAAATAAAATAAAATAAAATAAAATAAAATAAAATAAAATAAAATAAAATAAAATAAAATAAAATAAAATAAAATAAAATAAAATAAAATAAAATAAAATAAAATAAAATAAAATAAAATAAAATAAAATAAAATAAAATAAAAAATAAAATAAAATAAAATAAAATAAAATAAAATAAAATAAAATAAAATAAAATAAGATGAGATAAGAAGAGATAAGATGAGATGAGATGCGATAAGATTAGATGAGATAATATGAGATAAGATGAGATAATATGAGATGAGACGAGATGAGATAAGATTAAATGAAATATATTAAAATGAAGTAATCAAAACCAAATAAAACAAAAGTATTAAGTAAAATAAAATAAAATGAAATAAAATAGAATAGAATAAAATTAAATGAATAAAATAAAATTAATAGAACGAAATAAAATAAAATAAAAAACTAAATTGAACAAAATAAAGTAACATAAAACAAAAAAATAAAATGTAATGTCTCCAGCATTGGGAGGGGATAACTACCACTGAAACATTTTTATGTTGATCTCGCCAGGATTCGAGTCCAAGCGATCAGCGTCATAGGCGGACATGTTAACCTTTGCCAACTCACTGTAACTCCAATTGAAAAAATTATTGAAATTTAGCCTTAGAAAAACCTGTTTTGGTGGAGAGGGCCTATGTAACCTCGCCGCTGGCTACGTCGGTGAATAGAGATATATGTGAACGGGGACCGATTATGTCCATTTACAATCCGAACCGACCTACATCAATGAAAAGTGTTTGGGAGGAATTGCGAGAGGAAAGCTTTACTCAACCAAAGGGTAGCTCAAGTGACAAAAGTCTGAGAAATCAAAATCTGGAGACTCGATTTTCACCGTAGACGTATGGATTAGTGGACTTTCTTGCTCAGTACGATTTCAAGATTCAGAAATGCCAAGAGCCCTTTAAGATTTTTTGCATTCCATACTAATCGCCCCACCCTAATTTATACTCTATGTAGTCTTAGACCAGAAATGGCCAGCCCTTTACAGATGGCAAGTGACATATATGACCAAGCGCAGGGGTATACGAATGAACGGCCATACATATGAAAAGTATTAAATAATTGTTGTTGTTGTAGCAATGTGTTGTACTGTAGGCAGCCCTTGCCGATGAGGGAATCCTCGGGTCACTCCAGTACGTACAAACGGCTGGCTTGGGATTGAATTATTTCATTGTTCATATTTTATGTTTATTTTGCAAAACACCAATCAATCAGTCCAAAAAATGTTTTTTTACAAACTGAGAGAACTAAAAAAAAGTTAAAGAGAGTATTTCACACATACAGTAACTCTTTCATTTAGGACATCGCTGTCTTAGACCAATATTTCGAGAGGTTTCAAACTGAATGACGTAGTTACTATGCAAACCCCCATCAAATGTGCAAATACACGCACACTGTCGCACTGTTGTGTACTGTGTACGTACACAAGAACATGTAAGCTTATAAGCTCATGGGAATTATGTGCACATGCGCCCATTACCGGTATAATAAGAGAACGCTCATAGGTGCGTATGATTACTATTTGACAATCATGCCATGCATACTTCATAGTTCATACGCCACCTTGGTCACTCATGTCCCATAACAAATTACAATCAGAACAATATTTGCAAATCATGTCGCTAAATCATTGGTTTTAAGCGTATGACAAATCGAAGGACAATTTTATATGGGAATAAATCGGAACGCATATGGGACATTTGCAATTCCAAACTACCTTTATCAATAAGAAGTATCTGTGAGTTTCAGCGAATATCTCATTTTTTTTTTCGTTATTTTAATTTCGAAAGATGGACGGACAGAGAGAGAGACATATGGATGGACAGATGGACGGACAGACAGCTAAACATACAAATTGATGGACAGGTAAACATACAAACAGACAGACAGACATACAGAGAGACAGCCGGACGGACATAGCTTGATCGAAGTATAATGTCAAGACGATCAGGGGTAACATCAATATTTCCAGTAATGGCAGAATGGCAGGTCATTAGGTCTTAGAGGTGTTCAATATGTCAAGTTGAGATGTTAGCTAATATAGGTGCTATATAAGGTTATGGACCATACTTAGTATGGATGTGGAAAGTTATAGCAGAAATCATTCCAATGCTATGTGGGGTAAGAATTGTGCCTTTTAGAAGGTCAAGAAGGAAGAATGGTTTATATGAGAGCTATATCAGGTTATAGACGGATTGCTACCATACTTATCATCGATATTGGAGATCATATGAATAGTCATTGTGGGTATCAGTCAAATAGGATAAGATTTGAGCTCTCAAGGGACTTAAAAAGCACAACCGGAAGACACAGATGTCGGTGGTCGTACGAGAAGTCATTGGGCAAAAGCCACCAGTGGATAAGAATTGCGAAATTTGGTCAATTTACAATGCCCAACGATCTACAGTGATGTGAAGTGTATGAAACAAGTAAAATCGTGCTAAGATCGCCCGGGACGAATCTAAGGAACGCACCACCATGGATTCTGCTAAAAATTTGCGGCTTCTAAGGACTGAAGAAGTCACATCAGGAGATCGGTTTTTATAGGAGCTATATCCGGTTATACACCGATTTAGATCGTACATGGCGCAGTAGTTGGAAGTCATAACAGAACACTACATGCAAAATTTCAGTCAAACCAGACAAAAATTGCGGCTGGTAAGGACCCAAGAAGTCAAATCGGGAGATTGATTTATGTGGGAGCTATATCAGTTTATAGACCGATTTGGACCGTACTAGACACAGTTATTGGAAGTCATAACAGAACACTACATGCAAAATTTCAGCCAATTCGGACAAAAATTGCGGCTTTTAAGGGCTCAAGAAGTCAAATCGGATGATCGGTTTATATGGGAGCTATATCAGTTTCTAGATCGATTTGGATCAGTTGTTGGAAATCATAACAGAACACTATCTGCAAAATCTTAGCTAAATCGAACAAGAAGTCAAATCGGGTGATCGGTTTATATGGGAGTTAAATCAGTTTGTAGACCGATTTGTGCCGCACTTAATACAAAAATTGCAAATTTTGCCCATGAACATTCCGCTTAGGAACAGGGGCAAACTTCTCATATATCAATGAGTGCAGTCTGATTCAAGTTTAAGCTCAATGATTAAAGGCCTCCTTTTTATAGCCGAGTGCGAACGGCGTGCCGCAGTGCGACACCTCTTTGGAGAGAAGTTTTACATGGCATAGTACCTCACAAATGTTGCCATAAGGAGGAGAAAACCACTGCTGATAATCTCGCCAGGAATCGAACCCAGACGTTCAGCATTATAGGCGGACATGCTAACCTCTGCGCTATGGTGGACTTAATACTGTTGTTGGAAATCATAGAAGAACACTATCTACAAAATTTTAGCTAAATCGGGCACAAATTGCGGCTTGTTGGGGCTCAAAAAGTCGAACCGTGAGATCGATTTATATAGGAGAAATATCTAAATCTGAACCAATATAATCAATTTTCAGTCCCTTACGACATACAGCAGTAGTAAGTATTTTGCAAAATTTCAAGAGGCTGGCTATACGCGTTCGACTGCTATCGTGAGTTCGACAGACGGACGGATGGACACGGCTATATCGACTCCGAATGTCGAGACGATCATCAATATTACTCTTTATGGGCTCTTAGATCAATATGTCGAGTTTAAAAACGGAATTAGTATAACCCCATCCTATGGTGGTGGCAAGTTAAACTAAGGCCTTGAACAATTATAACGACATTCAATACGAATTTTAGTGTAGTCTATGGTTCTTCATTTTAATCTCTAGGAGTCGAACTTAAACCAATCTTCTTAATTGTCCAATTTCTTTAAAAGTGCATCACGAAATGAAGACAATCAATACGAATTTTACTATAATTTATGGTTCTTCGATTGTATCTCTAGGAGTCGAACTTAAACCGATCTTCATAATTGAAAAATTTCTATAAAAGTGTATCCTGAAATGTTAGTTCGCCCCGTTTGGCAAGTTGTTAGCCTGCTTGTATTATCATTGCTGGGGTTGTTATTGCGTTTCCAATCAAATGCCTGTTCTGACGCTACTGTGTTATCATAATGATTTAAATTTTCTAAGTGAGTCTGTAAATAGACTGCCACTCTAGCATTAACGAAGTTTGGCTCGCGCCAATTTTTTATTTTTTTTTGAGAATTATGTTCAGTAACACATAAAGTTGTTGCATTTTCAGCTTTGATCTTAATCTTTCTCTCCCTCAAAGTTTTAAACAAATTCTCTGCCTAATATACTCCACCTTGATAAAGTGCTTTGCAAAAGTTTTCATCATCTTTACAAAATTCCCTGTTTTTATTTACATTCCTTATGCCCACCTATTGTTTGGTGACATTCATTAAAATGTAATTTTCTTGCAATACCACAAAAAATAAAACAAAATGCTGTGCCTTTTGGTTTACAAACCAATTTTATGTATTTTCACTTTGATTTTGCACAAAAAAATAAAAATTGTTGTCTTTCTTGTCTGGTGTTTTTGTTTTGACATTTCTTCTTTTTTTCGGTTTTTCAATTTAAATCTGTTTTTTTTTATTTTTTTGTTTTTTCATTTTGCTCTCAGTCGGTGGGCTCAGTTGACGCTGCTGCCTGTCTGCCTGATATCTGTCGCTTTTTTATTATATTCAAGATTTGACCGCTTCGTTCAGTCTTTTGCCTCATTTTCAGCGGCCAAAGTCGTCACTGTTGTTCACCAACGACAAAATTTAATTTTTTTTTAAGCAAAAATTCAATATCAACGTTTCCAATTTTTGTGTTGAACACAAAAAAGAGCAGAGACTCCGAAAAAGAAAACGATTCTTAAAACTGCAATTTTACTACAGTGCGTTCGTTGATGCTAAAAACTTTGTGCGGTAACGTGTTTAAGGACTACATAAAAATTTGTTTTTTTTTTCGTATGCGTGTTTCAGTGCTATGCTAAATATCATATGTGAAACGGTTTTATGCAATCTCATATAATGTGAAAATATCATATACAATACACAGATATAATATTCTTATTCTTCTTTTGGTGCCTATACAAGAAAAAAGTGAAAACATATTACCCAAGCCCAAACAGAAGAGAAAAAAACCAAAAAAATATTAACCAACAACCCAACAAGCAACAACCTTGAATTTCAACCAACACTAACAATTATCAAAATCATTGCAGAATTATTTGAAATTTTTCTACAAGTGTCTATTTTATTTGTTATTTTTTGTTTTGCAGAAAAGAAATAATTTTTATTAGCAAAAAAATAACACAAGAAAACACAAAAAAAAGAATAACCAAAAATCAAACAAAATATAATCAAACATCATATGCAAAACATTTCATTGAATATAAAACTCCAGTCAGCCAAATCAACAAACCTACCATTGGGATTTAAAGGAAAAGAACAATGTAAGTACATATTAGTTAATGCAATAATTTTTATTTTTATTAAAAAAAAATATTTTCAAAAGTTAAAAAAAAGCCTTAAATAATAAACAAAAAAGTAAAAAAATAAAAATAATTTAAAAACAAGTTAAAAGGCGTAAGGTTCGGCCGGGCCGAAGTTTGGATACCCACCACCTCGGTATATATGTAAAACACCTTTCGTTAAAATCCGTTAAAAAATGCATACCTTATGGCTAAATCGGACAAAAAATGCGCATTTTATGGCCCAAAACCTTAAATCAAGAGATCGGTCCATATGGCAGCTATAGCCAAATCTGGACCGATCTGGGCCAAATTGAAGAAAGATGTCGAGGGGCCTAACACAACTCACTGTCCCAAATTTCAGCAAAATCGGACAATAAATGCGCCTTTTATGGCCCCAAAACCTTAAATTGAGATATCGGTCTATATGACAGCTATATTCAAATCTAGACCTATCAGTGCCAAATTGAAGAGAAATGCCGAGGGGCCTAACACAACTCACTGTCCCAAATTTCAACACCATCGGACCATAAATGCGCCTTTTATGGGCCCAAGACCTTAAATCGAGAGATCGGTCCATATGACAGCTATATTTAAATCTGGTCCGATCTGGGCCAAATTGAAGAAAGATGTCGAAGGACCTAATACAACTCACTGTTCCAAATTTCAACGCAATCGGACAATAAATGCGCCTTTTATGGGCGCAAGACCTTAAATCGAGAGATCGGTCTATATGGCAGCTATATCCAAATCTGAAACGATCTGGACCAAATTGAAGAAGCATGTCGAAGGACCTAACACAACTCACTGTCCCAAAATTCAGCAAAATCGGATAATAAATGTGGCTTTTATAGGGCCAAGACCTTAAATCGAGAGATCAGTCTATATGACAGCTATATTCAAATCTGGACCGATCTGGGCCAAATTGAGAAAGATGCCGAAGGGCTTAAAACAACTTACTATTTCAAATTTCAGCAAAATCGGTTAATAAATGTGGCTTTCATGGGCCTAAGACCCTAAAACGGCAGATCGGTCTTAATGGCCTATATCCAAATCTGGACCGATCAGGGCCAAATTCAGGAAAGATGTCGAGGGGCCCAACACTACTCACTGTCCCAAATTTTGGCAAAATCGGACAATAAATGCACCTTTTATGGGCGCAAGACCTTAAATCGAGAGATCGGTCTATATGACAGCTATATTCAAATCTGGACCGATCTAGGCCAAATCGAAGAAGGATGTTGGAGGACCTAACACAACTCACTGTCCCAAATTTCGACGCCATCGGACAATAAATGCGCCTTTTATGGGCGCAAGATCTTAAATCGAGAGATCAGTCTATATGACAGCTATATCCAAATCTGGACCGATCTGGGCCAAATTGAAGAAGGATGTCGAGGGGCCTAACACAACTCACTGTCCCAAATTGTATCAAAATGGGACAATAAATGCGCATTTATGGGCCCAAAACCCTAAATCGGCGGATTGGTCTCTTTGACAGCTATATTCAAATCTGAACCGATATGGACCAAATTGACGAATGATGTCGAAGGGCCTTACACAACTCACTGTCCCAAATTTCAGCAAAATCGGATGATAAATGTGCCTTTTATGGCCCCAAAACCTTAAATCGAGATATCGGTCTATATGACAGCTATATTCAAATCAGGACCGATCTGGGCCAAATTGAAGAAGGATGTCGAAGGACCTAACACAACTCTCTGTCCCAAATTTCAACGCCATCGGACAATAAATGTGGCTTTTATGGCCTAAGACCCTTAAACTGCGGATCGGTCTATATGGCAGCTATATCCAAATTTGGACCGATCTGAGCCAAATTAAAGAAGGACGTCGAAGGGCCTAACACAACTCACTGTCCCAAATTTCAGCAAAATCGGAAAATAAATGTGGTTTTTATGGGCCTAAGACCCAAAATCGGCGGATCGGTCTGTATGGCAGCTATATCTCAATCTAAACCGATCTGGGCCAAATTGAAGAAGGATGTTGAAGGGAATAACACAACTCGCTGTACCAAATTTTAGCAAAATCGGATAATAAATGTGGATTTTATGGGCCTAAGACCCCAAATCGGCGGATCGGTCTATATGGGGCTATATCAAGATATAGTCCGATGTAGCCCATCTTCGAACTTAACCTGCTTATGGACAAAAAAAAAAAACAATCTGTGCAATGTTTCAGCTCCATATCTCTATTTTAAAAGACTGCAGCTTGATTTCAACAGACAGACGGACGGACATGGCTAGATGGTCTTAGATTTTTACGCTGATCAAGAATATATATTCTTTAAAGGGTCGGAAATGGATATTTCGGATATATGTGTTGCAAACGGAATGACAAACTGAAATAACCCCATCCTTCGTTAGTGGGTATAGAAAAATAGCATTAACAGTAAAAGCGTGCAAAGTTCGGCCGGGCCGAATCTTATGAACCCTCCACCATGGATCGCATACGTCTTTGAAGTTTTTGAATGTCTTTTTCAAATACATTTGAGCTATGTCAAGTTATGACTACTTTCTATGGCTGTAAGGAGTCATAGAAAAACACCACTTCCAAAATTTCTGGCAAATGGAGTAATAATTGCGCTCTCCAGTGGGTTAAAAAAGTCAAACTTGGAGATCGGTTTATATGGCAGCTATATCAGGTTATATACCGATTTAGGACATAATTGGAACAGTTGTTGGAAGTTATACCAAAACGACATATCCAAAACTTCAAACCATATTGGATAAGAATTGCGACCTCTAGAAGCTCAAGAAGTCAAGACCCAAGATTGGTTTATAGGGCAGCTGTATCCGGTTATCAATCGATTTATACCATGCTTGGCACAGTTTCTGGAAGTGATACCAAAACGACATATGCCAAATTTCAACCATATTAAATAAGAATTGCGCACTCTAGAAGCTCCAGATGGCAAGACCCAGGATCGGTTTATATGGCAGCTATATGAAGACATGGACCGTTTAGGCTCATTTACAATCCCAAATTTCAAGCACAAAGCTTTTCTCCTTCGAAAGAGAGCATGCTTTCGATAGACGGACGGACGGACGGACATGGCTAGATTGACCTAAATGTCATGACGATCAAGAATATACTTTATGGGGTCTTAGACTCATATTTCGAGGTGTTACAAACGGAATGACGAAATCAGTATACCCCCCATTCTATGGTGGAGGGTATTCAAATTAGCTTTTTGTTTGACCAAGACCATACATCAGAAAATCGATCCATGTGGTTGGCTTATCCAAATGCCCTCCCATCTGCACTATGTTTGGTACGGATATCGAGGACTCTAATGCAATTAACTGTACTAAATTTCATCTCAATTGGGTAACAAATGAGCCAAAATCTTCAATCGGGAGATCGGTCTATATGGCAGTTATATCCAAATTTAGAACGTTCTGGACCAACACTTGGCACGTATATCAGCCGGTCTGATAAATGTCGTCTCACTGTGTGTAATTTGACCTAAAAATGTCGTTTAATTCAAATTTTAAATTTCAAGTTGAGGTTCCGAACAGATTAACGACGAATGGGTAGAAAAATACCCATAAAAAGAACTGTCTTAGAAAAATTTTAGCTCGATTTAGGAAAAAGGTATCCTAATGGAATTTGGATTGCTATAAAGTGGACGAATGAAACTGATTATTAAACCAGTAAAAGGCAATTTTTCTTTTGCCCATGAACATTCCACTAAGGAACAGGGGCAAACTTCTCACATATCAATGAGTGCAGTCCGATTCAAGTTTAAGCTCAATGATAAGGGGCCTCATTTTTATAGCCGAGTCCGAACGGCATGCCGCAGAGCAACACCTCTTTGGAGAGAAGTTTTACATGGCATAGTATCTCACAAATGTTGCCAGCATTAGGAGGGGAAAACCACCGCTGAAAAAGTTTTTCTGATGTGATTCGAATCCAGGCGTTCAGCATCATAGGCGGACATGCTAATCTCTGCGCTACGGTGGCCTCCAAAACTAGTAAGGAAAGGCGGTGCCGATTGTTAAAACCCTACACCTACCCTATAAGTACAAAGTGGGAGCTATCTCTTATTCTGAACCATTTTTTATGGACTATGTCTGATGTTTTCAGATGGGTTATTGAACAATCCGTATTACATTTCGAGCAAATATGTTCAAACTGTAATAACTAGGGTTGACAAATGACAACACTATGGCAAATTACCCAAAATCTGATGAACATATGGCAGCTATATCTAAATTTGAACCCATTTGGACGAAACATTTTAGATTATGTGGTAGTTGTTGTTGTAGCAGTGTGTTATACACTGAGGTGGCAGCCCTTGCCAATGAATAACTCCATAGGGTCAATCCGGTGTGTACAACCGGCTGCCATGGGGTTGATTATGTGGTAGTCGTCGAGAAAAGCATTGTGCAAAAGTTTTGCAAGATTGATTAATAAATACGCTTGCAGTGACTCTAGAATTGAAAATCAGGCGATATACATATATGGCAGCTATATCTAAATCTGAACCGATTTCTATGAAATTCATCAGTAATATTAAAAATTAAAAGAAAATCGCTCCTGGCAAATTACGAGAGAATCGGTTAACAAATGAATATATTATTGCGATATTTCTCAAAATCGGACGAACATGTATATGGGAGCTATATCTAAATATGAACCGATTTCGAGCAAACTTCTCAGATATTGTGGTGGTCTTCGAGAAAAGCGTTGTGCGAAATTTTGGGAAGATGGGTCAATAAAGCGCATTTATTCACCCATCCCTTATTGGATTTAGCCAGATAGGTCCGTTTGTCGGTCTGTCTGTCGATGTTTCAATTGATCTTTAAATTCGTACACATGCTTCTCTTCAGAGCCTTGATATTTAACCACGAAAATATCCCATTCTACTGACCCAAAATTGTCAACTCACTTTTGTATAACGCAAACACATCTATAATGTCGGTAAAGATTTCAAAGTGCAAATAAGCCATTGTTCAAAATGCAACCGTTATATAAACCACCCTATACTTGTCATATTTAATATTTATTGTTTTCACATATAATAAAACACATTGTCAATATTCTTTCAAATATTCTATACACAAACCCATCTTCATATTGCTTGTTGCACAAAACCAACTTCCAGTTTTAAAAAATCTCATAGTCAGCACTGGCTAAAATAAAGCTATAATTTTTTTTAACCGCTTTATATATTGACACAATTTTGCTACCATCATAGCAAAATACAATTCACAAAATTTATTCAATATGATAAACTCATCATTTCTTCAAAAACAAAATGTTTAAATTAAAATTCAATTTAAATTTTGTGGGCTTTGAACTTTGTTGAAAATAATTTATTGTCATTTCTCCCCACACAATGACTAAGTAGTGATACTCGCAGCAATTCCGGTAATTCCAGTATTGACGGATTAGTAGAACGAATCTAATTCATATCTAGCCAGCCTGGCCACAAATCGATAGGACTCAATTATGGCTCATCAATATGCAAATAGTAAATAAGAATATTAATGAGATAAATAGAAAGAAGAAGGAGAAGAGGTGGAAGAAAATAAATTGAAACAAAAACGTAAGCATATATATTTAGAACACCTCATTCACCCAATGACGGCTTAGTGGTGTGAATAAAAAATAAAATGCGAAATTTTAAAAATTTAAAGTGGAGACCAGTTTTTTTTTTCGAACAAAATTTTAAAGCCTATTACATACAGCTGACTCTCAAATCACATTGACTTTTTAGGCCTACTATATTAGTCATAATAGCGAAATATGTACAAATCGACATAACTGTTTATTGTGTGAGGTATTTTTTATAGATAAACCAGAAAAGGTGAGGTTAGGTTGAAAAGAGGGTGCCATACCACTTTGGACATACACCTAAGCCAGTAATCGGCTTTTTTTGCACTCTATGAAACTATAAAGTAACCTCTAAAAACCAAATTTTTAATATTGGAATTCCGTGCTACTTACAAAATTCTTAATTGTTTTCAATACCACTCCCCCAAGTTGGTTAATGTCTGATTTTGTATCTCCACCTAAGTACCGGTATCTGTTGTACGCGAAAGCCGCACAATGACAAAGGAAATGCTCCAACGTCTCATCATCTTCCCCGGATGCCCTACCCATGTTATCACTTGCCGCAACGATTTTACATAAGTGAGCTCGTAGTCCTATGTGTCCCGTTATGATACCAATAGCTATACTGACCTCCTTCTTGCTTCCTTTCAGTAATAGCCTCGTCTTCTCACGATCTTGATCCCCCATAGGATTTTCGCCGTCCTACCGACCGCTTCGTTGTTCCACAATGTTGCATGCGCATTCGTCGCCCACTCCCTTAACTCGGACTGCGTCGACCCGAAAGGCTTGGGGTTAACCAAGTTTATTGACGGCAGTCCTCTGGCCTTCTAAGGCTACACGTCTGCCCTTTTATTTCCCCTTACTCCGTTATGACCCGGAGCCCATACGATGCTGATTTTCCCATCCTCAGAGAAGGCGTTAATCTCCTTCTTACATTGCAAGACTGTTCGCGACCTCACCGTCCAGGTTGTTATTGCCCTTATGGCAATTTTACTGTCGGTAAAGATGTTCACAATCGACGTCCTCGCGTTAGCACCACACCACTTCACGCATTCCGTGATCGCACGGATCTCCGCCTGCAGGACCGTATTATGGTCAGGCAGTCCAAAACAGATCTCAGTCCCTGGGTTTTCAATATAAACCCCCAGGCCCACTCAGTCCTCTAGCTTTGATCCATCCGTGTAACAGGATCTTCCAGATGGCAATACTAGGGTTCCGTCAATCCAAGACTGTGCCGCTGGCAGCAGTGCCTCGCACTCGACCTCAAATTGTCGTCTCAGGTATCCGGTCGGAAACCTCTTCCCTTCCTTTCAGGTTTCCTATCGTCGCCTCGATTATTCCGCGATGGTATGAGCTGCTCCCATCCTCAATCCATTCTCCCATCGCCTTAAGTCTCATAGCCGTAGTGACTGCCTCACACTTAATCTGTATGTCAATGGGTGGGATATCTAGAATAGTCTCCAGTGTCCTAGTGGGCGAGGTTCTCATCGCTTCGCCTATGCCAAAACGACATGTTCTCTGAACCTGTTGTATGGTCCTTATGTTTCACTTTTTCGCCATAACAGTCCACCAAACTACGGAGGCGTAAATAAGTATTGGTCTAATCACGCTCCTGTAGAGCCAGTGGACTATCCTCGGATTCAGACCCCATTTTGAGCCTACGGCCCTTCTACGTAGTGCCCAACATCTGTGAGCCTTCTCAGTACGCTCCTGAATGTGACAATTCCAATTCAGTTTTCTGTCCAAGATCACACCTAAGTATTTGAACTTGTCAGATATCGAAATCGTCTTATTGAGGAAACGTGGTGCGTTAAATTGGCCCACCTTCGTCTTCCTCGTGAACAGGCATATTTCAGTCTTCTCTGGGTGAACATTGAGACCTCTGGGTCTAGCCCAGTCATATGCGATATGCAAGACCCTTTCGGCCCTTCTGCATAGCTCGTTCGAATCCTTACCCCTTAGAAGTATTATAAGATCATCTGCGTAGCAGACGGGTTCAAATCCCTCCTCAGTCAGCATCCATAATAGGTCATTTATGGTGGTCACCCATAGGAGTGACGATAAAATGCCCCCCTGTGGCGTGCCCTGTGACACTTTCTCCCTTATATTTATGTCATGGGACACACAATTTATCCACCTGTTCCTTAGCATATGGTTTATCCAGTCTTTAAGGACCGGGTCCACCCGGTACTGGTCTAAGGATTGGATCAGTATGTCGCTCCACACACATTGTTAAAAGCCCCCTCGATTTCAATGCATACCGCCAGTGTGTACGTTTGGCATCGAAGGATTCTTCTATTTTATAAACAACCTCGTGCAGGGCAGTATCCATCGACCTTCCCTTGACATAGGCATGCTCTTCGTATTTGAGCAGTTCGCTGAAAAGAGAAAAGAGAGCAAAACAAATTAAGCAGCAACATTTTAGTTGTTGTTGTAGTGTGTTGTATTCTATCTTTCGTCTGCTTGATTCTATTGAGTATCCAGATCCAAAAATTCTGCGACTAAGATGGGGTGCATGCAGAGGGATCTGGGTCTGAGACGAGTGGATCTGGCTGTGCAGTTAAGCAGGTGACGTGTATCGTGTATTTATACTGCACGTTGGCATCAATTCTTGCTCTGTAGGAATCGAGGAGGCTGCATCTGCCGGATCGTAATTGAGCCAGAACTACTCTGGTTTGCCGGGGGAGGTCAATTACTTCAGGTGCAATGGGAGGCGATCGTTCTCCAAGGAACACATTCACCCTGTAGCTATTTATTGCATCTGATACCGTGTCTGCATGAATGTTGTCTAGGCCCGCTTGATAACCGCTTAAAGAGGAGGTTGACGACAGTAGTAAGGTATGCAACTCCAGGTAATTCAAGATTCTTCAGCATCAGTGTAGAGATGCCGTCGTTGCCCGACGACTTGAAAGACGTGGCGCCACAGATGACATTCGTAACTTCGCCCAAGGTAAATTGTCCATCGGCTCGGAGACCACGGATACGCCGAATGGCTCAACTCCATGCCCTGTCACCCTCGGGATGCACAATAAATTGACGGTTGAACACCTTGGTAAATCTCTTCGGGTCAGTCACGGTTACGTTGCCAAAAGTGACTGAGGTCCTGTCATCGCGTTTACCGGGATTCGAGAGTAACTGACTACTTTACTTACTTTACTTTAATTGGCTATGAGAGAATATTTGTTCCACTAGCCGAGCGTAGAATAGCGTTCCAAGCACCTCGATCTTCTGCGCTCATTCTAAAATCTCTGACATCAAGTTTCGAGGTCTCTCCCACCACTTGATCTTTCCATCGGGCTTTTGGTCTTCCCCGTTTGCGTGTACCGCCGTGTTTGCCTTCAAAAGACTTCTTTGCTGGAGCTTCTTCGCCCATTCAGACAACGTGACCTAGCATACGCAGCCGCTGTATTTTGATGCGTGTAACTATGCTGTCGTCGTCATATAGCTCATACAGCTCGTGGTTCATACGTCGCCTATATTCTCCATTAACGCAAACTGGTTCTTATATTTTACGAAGAATCTTTCTCTCAAATACTCCAAGCACTGCCTCATCTGCTTTCACAAGTACTCACTCCTCAGAACCATATAACAGCACGAGTAGTATCAGTGTCTTGTATAGTGTAAGCTTCGTCTGTCGAGAGGTGGCCTTGTTTCTAAACTGCTTGACTTACCACAGTTTCCCTAAACCGGTACCTAAGTTACATCGCTCCAAGTATTACAGCCACAAATTCCGCTAATGTTCGTTGACTACACTGTTTATCTCTAGATTCAGTTCGCTGATTCTAGGGTTAGTGCGTTCCGTACAACGAATCGTATCATGCTCTTCTGCGGATACCACTCCCTGCGCCGGGAAATTGTGCCGTACTTGGGGTATTCGACCGGCTGGTATAAAGCTAAAGACAAAATTTCAATGAAATTTTCTCTAAAGACAAAATTTCAATGAAATTTTCTCTAAAGACAAAATTTCAATGAAATTTTCTCTAAAGACAAAATTTCAATGAAATTTTCTCTAAAGACAAAATTTCAATGAAATTTTCTCTAAAGACAAAATTTCAATGAAATTTTCTCTAAAGACAAAATTTCAATGAAATTTTCTCTAAAGACAAAATTTCAATGAAATTTTCTCTAAAGACAAAATTTCAATGAAATTTTCTCTAAAGACAAAATTTCAATGAAATTTTCTCTAAAGACAAAATTTCAATGAAATTTTCTCTAAAGACAAAATTTCAATGAAATTTTCTCTAAAGACAAAATTTCAATGAAATTTTCTCTAAAGACAAAATTTCAATGAAATTTTCTCTAAAGACAAAATTTCAATGAAATTTTCTCTAAAGACAAAATTTCAATGAAATTTTCTCTAAAGACAAAATTTCAATGAAATATTCTCTAAAGACAAAATTTCAATGAAATTTTCTCTAAAGACAAAATTTCAATAAAATGAATTTTTCTCCAAAGACAAAATTTCAATGAAATTTTCTCTAAAGACAAAATTTCAATGAAATTTTCTCTAAAGACAAAATTTCAATGATATTTTCTCTAAAGACAAAATTTCTGTGAAAATAAAAATTGTATTTAATAAAAAAAAAAAAATCTTCATGAAATTTTCTCTAACGAAAGGTAAGGGGATAACCACCGCTGAAAATGTTATTGATGTTCACCATTCATAGGCGGACATACTAACCTTTGCGCCACGGTGGCCTCAAGCACCATTTTAATTCTCAAATCTCATCACAAAGGTTAGACAAATTACTGCCATCTAAAAAAAAAAAAAAAACATGATTTTTAACTTAACCAAGCGAAAATTAACAGAAAACATTTTCATATGGCACATATAATATTTAATGGCATTTATTTTCGCAATTTTTCTGACACTTTTACCTTGAATCACCTGAACGAATGAGTGAATATAGTTCGGTCTGTCAGTCAGTCTATTTATCCATTGGTCTGTCCGTCTGTTCGACTGTCAATGAATTTCCGAAAGGCATGAAGTGTGAATCATTTTCACAGTCACTTAAAAATTGTATGCAGCAGCTCAAATGCCTTGGCTGTTTTCTTTTCTGTTTTGTGTTGCTTTGATGTCTATGCTGCGTGTTGATGCAACAGGTTGTCGATAGTTGCTGTTGCTACTCTGGCTGTGATGTATTGTTGATGGCAAAAAAAAAGCCTGCCAACTTGCAATGTATAGTGTAATAAGCCACAATAATAGTGCAATAGCAACAACAATCACATAAATTTAATTACAACACTAGGTTAAGAAAGCAAAACGCAATGCTATGAACTCGCAATGGACATTAGGGTGGAAATTATAAAACATAATAATAAAAAAAAAATAGGAAATTAAAAAAAAAAAATTAAAATATAAATTTTAAAATAAAAATAAAGATTTAACAATTAAAAATAGACTAAAATGAAAAATTAAAAAATAAAAAAAAAATTGTAATATAAAAAAATAAAATAAAAATTAAAATATAAAAAAATGGAAAAAATAAAAAGAAAAATTTGCCCCAACAGGCAAAAACTAAAGTTTAATATAAAAGAGTTACGTAACTGGCTGATTATCGCCCAGCCCAAACGTCCAAAACTAGAATCAATCAGAAATTTGTACAAATATTGGCTATAGGTACGGGAAAACGCTGGATTTGGTGATATTCGTACGTTTAGGTACTAAAAAGTACCACGAAATGGCACATATTTGCCCAGCGCGAACGGGAAGTGCTAGAATTATGTTCTTAGTTTCAAATTAAAGAGCGTATAGAAAAAATAAGGTTTAGTAAAAAAATTTTGGAAATTCGTACTGTAAGTACGAAATAGTACTTTTGTACCACACATAAGGTACTATTTGGTACTTTCTTTGTAAATTGAACTAGAGCTCTAAATTTTCCAACTTACACTATGGCAACCCTAATTGGGTGACTATAAGAGTTTTTGGAAGTTTGTTCATTTTGGTACTAACAAAAGTACCAAAAAGGTACGAAAAGGGCGGACGGATAGAGGTAGAATTTTGAAATTTGGCTTAAAAGACATCTGGTGCAAAAAGAGGGGAGTGAAAAGAAAAACTTAAAATATATAACTTTTACCGGGAGAAGACGTACGTTTAGTACCGCAATTGGTACTATTTGGTACTTTCTTTATATACCGAGCTAGACGTCTGAAATTTGACATGCAGGTAGAACTAAGAAATAAATGATGGGTTACTAAATGATCTATTCAAAATTCGTAAATTTTGGTAACAAAATTGGTACTATTTGGTACTTTCTTTACAGATGGAGCTAGTGGTCTGAAATTTCACATGCAGGTACAACTAGGAAAAATATAATGGGTGACAATGAGCTTATTACATTTCTTATATTTTGATACCAAAATTGGTACTTTCTGTGTAGATGGGGCTAGATGTCTGAAATTTGGCATGAAGATAAAACTTAGATGTATACGATGGGCGACTAAGTGATTTTCTCATAATTCGAACATTTTTGTACCAATATTGATACCATTTGGTACTTTCTGTGCAGATGGAGCTAGTGGTCCGAAATGTGGCGTATTGGTACAACTAAGAAATAAATGATGGATGACCAAATTATGTATTCAAAATTCGTACATTGCTACAAAATTGGTACTAATTTCTAATTTCCGTTCAGATGGAATTTGAGGTCTAAAATTTGGCATGTAGGAACAACTTAGAAATATATTATGGGTGGCTAAATGGTCTATTCACCATACGCACATGTTGACATCAAAATGGGTACCATTTGGCACTTTCTTCATAGATGGAGTTAGGGGTCGAAATTTGGCATATTGGGGACAACTAAGAAATATATGATAGGTGACTAAATGATCAATTAACAAGTAAAAATGCGTTAAGTTAGGCCGGGCCGAACTTTGGATACCCACCACCTCGGGTATATATATTGGGTTGCCCAAAAAGTAATTGCGGAGTTTTCATATATGTAGTCGGCGTTGACAATTTTTTTCACAGCTTGTGACTCTGTAATTGCATTCTTTCTTCTGTCAGTTATCAGCTGTTACTTTTAGCTTGCTTTAGAAAAAAAGTGTAAAAAAGTATATTTGATTAAAGTTCATTCTAAGTTTTATTAAAAATGCATTTACATTCTTTTAAAAAATCCGCAATTACTTTTTGGGCAACCCATTATGTTCCGATTAGCATCACTTGCTTTATTTGCAATATTTTTTATATTTTTTTCGTAAAGATTAATGAACCAGCAAAATTATTTGCAACAAACAATTCAGAAAACGATTCAAAAATAAAATAAATAATAGTTTGTCACCTGTCAATAAAACAATGTACACAAGAGTGTAGACAAAAGTGGTGGCAATGTCACATATATAGTAGACAAAAGTGGTGACAATGTCACATACATAGTAGACTAAAGTGGTGGCAATGTCACATACATAGTAGACAAAAGTGGTGGCAATGTCACATACATAGTAGACAAAAGTGGTGACTTGGGAACACGTAACCCCGTAAAAAAAATTGTTTAAATTTTAAAAGGATCTTAAGAGAAAATTTTGTGTTTCAAGTCAAATTAAGTGATTTAAAATTTTTTTTTTAATTTAAAATGCATCTTTATGGGAATAATGGTAATTTTCACAAAAAGTTTAAACGAAATAAAAATATGAAAGTTGGAAGTTTGAATACAAATTTCTGAATTTTGGTGGACTAAAAATTTGAAAATACTTACAAACTTCTTTTATCAATCGAAAGAAGAATAAAAGAAAAAAAAAACTCACAAAATAATTTATTTTCGAAAATTGTTAAATAGGCGGAAATTTTTGTTTACACTCCATCAACTTGGATTTAACCATCATAATATGGTTTTCGATCCTCCCTAATCTAAAGTTTGTCTCAATCGACATGTATAACCACACTTGCACGTAACAAGTAGCAACGTATTATAATGTAACACTACATACACCATGCTAACCCTCCCAATGGATTAGAGAGGAAAATAGAAAATAAAAAAAATTATAAAAAAAAGAAAAATAAATCAAAACAAAACAAACTAGATAAATGGAAAATGAATGAAATGGAAATGATGGTGCAATAAATGAACTATGAAAGAAATTCAAATCATAGTTGATAACATGAATATCAAAAAAATGAAACTAATTTAATACGTGTGCATACAGCATTGTACTTGGAGCAGCTAATAAAAAAACAAAGTTTTTAAAAGTTCAAAATTAATACAAGTAAAATCATAGATTTTGCTCAAAGCTTTCACAAATTATCTCAGTTTATGTGAGGATTATTTTACATAAGCGGTCTCAACTCGGAGTAATACTTTATATGGGGGCTATATTTTTTGGGCACATATCGGGGCCAAATTTGGGATTCTAGCTCTGTCAATCTGTCAATAATTAAGGGTTTTTGAAGCTCGAAAAATAAATTTAAAAAATGGGCTTTTACGGAGGGCTAAATCTTCGAAAAACCTATAAGGATCAATATTTGCTGTGGATGTTTGGTATCATAAGCATACTAAAATAATATTGTATGTTTCAGCAATAGAAAAATTAATGAATATTTTAGCCATATATAATCCCGATCTAAAAATAAAATTGATTTAAATTTTCTACGAATTCTTCCACAGTTATAGTCACCTACCATAAAAATAGAAACTTTGATTTGTATTAAAAATTCTCTAATTTATTTATACAATTTTGATCTTTGATTTGAGATGAAAATGTGCCAAGTAATTGTAGAAACAAAGCGCTTTCCACTTTGCAAAAATTCATAATTTGATTGCGCTGAGACACAAAAATTGTGTTAAAACCATTAAGGACGGGCAAAAGTCGTGCAGTGCCGACTGTATAATATCCTACACCTATACCCTATAAGTACAATGTGGGATCTATATCCAATTCTGAAGGAATTTTGATAGACCTCCCTATCAAATTTCGAGCAATTATGTTCAAACTGTAATAACTACGGTTAAAAAATTACCCCATTATTGCAAATTACCCAAAATCTGACGAAGATATATATTGGAGCTATACCTAAATCTGAACCGATTTCAAGCAAGCTTCTCAGATAATGTGGTAGACGTCGAGGAAAGCGTTGTGCAAAATTTTAGCAAGATTGGTCAAACAATGCGCTTGCAGTGGCACTAGGAGTGAAAATCGGGCGATATATATATATGAGAGCTATATCTTAATCTGAAACGATTTTCATGAAATTCACTAGTAATTTCGAGAGTCATAAAAAAATCCTTCCTGGCAAATTTCGAGGGAATCGGTTAACAAATGACCATTTTATTGCATTATTACTCAAAATCGGACGAACATATATGTGGGAGTTATATCTAATTCTGAACCGATTTCGAGCAAATTTCTCAGATAATGTGGTAGACATCGAGGAAAGCGTTGTGCAAGAGCCAACGGAAAGCGTTGTGAAACGATTTCCATGAAATTCTCCAGTAATGTCGAAAGTCATAAGAAAATCCTTCCTGCCAAATTCCGAGGGAATCGGTTAACAAAAGATCATTTTATTGCATTATTACGGCAAATCGGACGAACATATATATGGGAGCTATATCTAAATCTGAACCGATTTCGAGCAAACTTCTCAGATACTGTGAGAGTCGTTGAGGAAAGCGTCGTACGAAGTTTTGGGAAGATTGGTCAATAAAGGCGCTTGCAGTGGCACTAGGAGTAAAAATCGGATGATATATATATATGAGAGCTATAACTAAATTTGAACCGATTTTCATTAGATTCGCCAGTAATGTCGAGAGTCATAAAAAAATCCTTCCTGCCAAATCTCGAGGGTATCGGTTAACAAATGACCATTTTATTATATTATTACTCAAAATCGGACGTACATATATATGGAAGCTATATTCAAATCTGAACCGATTTTTTCCAATTTCAATATGCTTCGTCTCTGGGCCGAAAAACATGCCTGTTCCAAATTTGAAGACCATCGGATGAAAATTGTGACCTGTACTTTGTACACAAATTAAGCCGAGCTGTTACTGCACGAATTATCAGTGCGGGGTTTGTGGGTTTGATTGCCACCAGAGGCTTTGATATGTCGTTACTTTGGTATTACTGTCAAAGTGAGCCCGACTAAAAGGCCGTTACATACAGGGTATATATGCGAGCCATTTTTACATAAAAAAAGGTAAGAGTTTCGCCCGACACTGTCTCAACTTCGTTCTTTACCTTCTTAACACATTGAGATAAGTTTATAATTAGATTTTCATACCCACCAACTTAGGATGGGGTTTTACTAATCTAGTCATTGGATATAGGTGCGTATGATTACTATCTGGTAGTAATGCCACACGCACACACGTTATACATCATACGCTACCATGGTCACTCATTTTCCATAAAAGAATACTTGCATAAAAACTATTTGCAAATCAAATAGCCAAATCATGTGTGAAACGCATTTTATGGTATCTCTTTTTCCTCTGGAACGTAGCCGTTGTTTACCACGGATTTCCGAAATATGAATATGAGCAACCCATGGCTTGTTCTGATGGCATTATTATACCCTCCACCGTAGGATGGGGAGTATACTAATTTCGTCATTCTGTTTGTAAAATCTCGAAATATGCGTCCGAGACCCCATATATTCTTGATCGTCGTGACATTTTAAGTCGAAATAGCCATGTCCGTCCGTCTGTCCGTCCGTACGTCTGTCTGTCGAAAGCACTCTAACTTTTGAAGGACTTAAGCTATCCGCTTGAAATTTTCCACAAATACTTTTTATAAGTGTAGGTCGGTTGAGATTGTAAATGGGCCAAATCGGTCCATGTTTTGATATAGCTGCCATATAAACCGATCTTGGGTCTTGACTTTTTGAGCCTCTAGAGTGCGCAATTCTCGTCCGATTTGGCTGAAATTTTGCACGTGGTGTTTCGGTATCACTTTCAACAACTAAGTACGGTTCAAATCGGTCCATGTTTTGATATAGCTGCCATATAAATCGATCTTGGGTCTCGACTTCTTGAGCCTCCAGAGGGCGCAATTCTCATCCGATTTGGCTGACATTTTGCACGTAGTGTTTTGGTATTACTTTCAACAAATGCGCTAAGTATGGTTCAAATCGGTCCATAGTTTGATACAGCTGCCATATAAACCGATCTTGGGTCTTGACTTCTTGAGCCTCTAGAGGGCTCAATTCTCATCCGTTTTGACTGAAATTTTGCACATAGTGTTTTGGTATTACTTCCAACGACTTTGTGAAGTATGACTCAAATCGGTCCATGTTTTGATACAGCTGCCATATAAACCGATCAGGGGTCTTGACTTCTTGAGCCTCTTGAGGGCTCAATTCTCATCCGATTTGACTGAAATTTTGCACATGGTGTTTTGGTATTACTTCCAACGACTGTGTGAAGTATGACTAAAATCGGTCCATGTTTTGATACAGCTGCCATATAAATCGATCAGGGGTCTTGATTTCTTGAGCCTCTTGAGGGCTCAATTCTCATCCGATTTGACTGAAATTTTGCACATAGTGTTTTGTTATTACTTTCAACAAATGCACTAAGTATGGTTCAAATTGGCACATGTTTTGATATAGCTGCCATATAAACCGATCTTGGGTCTTGACTTTTTGAGCCTCTAGATGGCGTAATTCTCGTCCGATTTGGCTAAAATTTTGCACATGGTGTTTTGGTATTACTTCCAACGACTGTGTGAAGTATGGTCCAAATCGATACATAAGCTGATATAGCTGCCTTATAAACCGATCTGGGATCTTGACTTCTTGAGCCAATGGATCACGCAATTCTTATCCGATTTAGCTGAAATTTTACATGAGGTGTTTTGTTATGACTTCCCATAGCTGTGAGAAGTATGGTCCAAATCGGTTCATAACCGGATATAGCTGCCATATAAACCTATCTCGGATCTTGACTTCTTGAACATCTAGAGGGCACAATTCTCTCACGGTTTAGAATAAATTTTGTTCATGACCTTCAACATACTTGTCTAATATAGTCTGAATCGATCTATAGCTTGATACAGCTCCCATATAAACCAATCTCCCGTTTTTGCTTCTTGAGCCCCTGCAAGGCGCAATTCTTATCCGAATGAACTGAAATATTACGCAATGACTTTTACAATGTTCAGCATTCATTTATGGTCCGAATTGGACTATAACTTGATATAAAGAGATACCGCGCATAGAACTCGACAAATGCGATCCATGGTGGAGGGTGTATAAGATTCGGCCCGGCCTAACTTGTTCTGCTTTAAAGTTTTGCTAAAATTTTGACAAATTCTGGTAGGATAGGTTTTTTTTATATTTTTTTAAACACATGTTCAGCACAAATTGGGCAATAAGTATGTGGATCAAGCTTACAACATCTTTGCGAATTGATTGAATTTTCCAAGAAGTTTCAGGGCGATTTGGGTTAAATTCGCTTAGTATTACAAACAGGAGATGAAGTTTAAATATCCCATTTAAAGACGATTTTCTCGAAATCTAGCCTATGTTATATTTTCTTCGAATAGCATGCCCTAAAATAGCTCACAATTTTCCATAGCAAACCTGTGGCCCTCACAAAAATGAAACGCCAGATTGTCTGACAGTATTCAAATGGCAAAACACACGAAAAACATAAATAAAAACAATTCTTTTTTCAGACCAAAACTGTGGAGCATAACGCAGCAATGGAAAAAGACAGACGCAGTGTCGTCTGTCTTATAGTAAACCATTAAAGTTGTAAAATAGTTTCAATCATTAAAGAAATCTCTCTCTCTCCCTCTATATCAATAAGAATTTTAAGTAGTTCGTTGACATTGTTAATGGAAGATATTTAACATGTAATAAATAGCAAACCAAATATAAATTTCTTAAAGTGTATAAAATTAGAAAGTATTTCCTCTTTTTACCATTGCCTCTTAATCAATCAATGCGATCACTTTTTCACCCTCACCCACACCGATATCGACTATAGAAAATCAAGTTCAAGATCTTTGGCTGCCAATGGGAATTTGGTACTGGCGCTAGTTTTCAGGAAACGCCTTTCGTTCCTTACATAGCCCAGAAACTAGGCAGCAACGTCAACGACAACGAGCGCACGTAACAATTGAAACAGAAGAGCAGAGAGATAGTGAAAGAAAAAATTGGATTCATTTACGTATTACGTAGGATTTGTTGGTGCCTCCTTGAATACTTGAATGAGCACAGACAATAATACCTCAATTTGGTAGTTTCAGCATTTATCATTGGCAACGAGCAAAGACGCAGCCACTGCCACAAGTGGTGGATGGCATTTCCCTGTGTTTGCGTATTATCTATTTATTCGAAATTTTCAAAGAGATGGTGGGTGAAAATAAGTATTTTTTTGTGTTTAGGGTTTATGTTTACATTATTGCAAAAAATTTAATTCTTTTTTTTGTGTGTTTGAAGAATGTCTGATTGTGTTGGCCTTTGGTTTTTGTATTCCTGGTGAATTCAGCAAACAGTGAAATTTATTTTTCTTCAACTCGACGGGTAGGCTACGAAATTTATATTTCAGATAAGTTTAGTTGAGCTGAATTGAAAAAATTTGCACCACGTGATTTATTTGACAAGTAAACAAAACAAAAATTTTATTTCTATTGCAAATTGAAGTGAGCGGTTTTTTTTTATAAATAAGAATTTAAATATAGATTTTACCACATGATGGTCAGTTTTAAGACTCTTAGGGAGAAAGTGCGTGAATTGCATTTCATAACGCCTACTAAAATTTTTAAGTGTGTTGCCCATCTCCATTGGATGGAAGGAAAATTTTAAATGGCCAGTTATATAAGACATATTTTGCGATACTGATAGCATGTACGCCAAATTCTCATATAAATGTTTATCCTTTGTATGTACTGGCCTTTAAAATGAAATTTCTTATCCTGGCGAAACAGGATTTGGCTACAACAAGTAAAAACTAGCTAAGTTCGTCCGTTTCATATCTCTGGAAGCCTTCGTCGATAAAAAATTTACCGTAGAAAGCTAATCGGGATATCGATTTATATGGCAGCTATATCAGTTAATAGACCACCTTGCACCATACTTACCACAGATGTTGGAAGCCATAACAGAAAACTTCATCTAAAGTCGATTAACAATTGCGGCCTCCGGTTGATCATGAGCTCAAATCGGGAAATTGGTTTATATGGCAACTATAACAGTTTATACACCGATTTGGATCGCACTTGGCACGGCTGTTGGAAGTCGTAACAGAATAGAATTGACAGTCATAAAAAAAAACACTACGTGCAAATCGGATAACAATTGTGGCTTCCAGGGCCCAAGTTTATCGATGGCAGTTCACTGTCAAATCGTTTGCCATCGGATAACAATTGTGACGTCCGGGGCCCAAGTTTATCGATGGCAGTTCTCTGGCCTTCACTACCAAATCGTTTGCCATTTCATTTCCCCTCTCTCCGTTATGGCCCTGCACCCAAACGATGCGGATTGTGCCATCCTCAGAGAAGGCGTTTATCTCCTTCTCACACTGCAAGACTGTTCGTGACCTTAACGTCCTGGTTGTTATTGCCCTAATGGCAATTTTAGTGTCCCTAAGGATGTTCACTCTCGACTTAATCGCGTTAGCTCCACACCACCTCACGCATTCCGTGATCACCCGGATCTCCGTCTGTAGAACCGTATTATGGTTAGGCAGTCTAAAACAGATCTCAGTTCCTGGGTTCTCAATGTAGACCCCATGCCCACTCTGTCCCCTAGCTGTGATAGATACGTATAACATGATTTTCTAGACGGCATTTATTTAGGGAGGACTTAATTATTAATCGATATGGGAGCTATATAAGGTTATAGAACAATTTGGACCATGCTAATCACCGGTATAAGAAGTCACGAAAAAATATCGTCTGAACCTATTCGAAATATCCATTTCCAAACACATAGAGCTACAAACAAAAACAAGCATATAGAGCAGCAACTTTGCACAGATTCTTTTTTTGTCCCCAGGCAGGTTAAATTCGAAGATGGGCTATATCGGGCCATATTTTACCCTCCACCCATTCCTCCAGAGGCTCAAGAAGTCAAGATCCGAGATCGGTTTGTATAGGAGCTAAATCAGGTTATGAACCGATTTGGTCCATACTTGGCAGCGTTGCTGGAAGTCATGCCAAAACACTTGGTGCAAAATTTTAGCCAAATCGGATGAGAACTGCGCCCTCTATAGGCTCAAGAAGTCAAGATCCGATATAGGTTAAAATGGCAGCTATACCGAAATATGAACTGATTTGGTCCATTAACAATCCCAATCGACCTGCACTTATAAGAAGTATTTATGTAATATTTCAAGCACCTAGCGTAACTGTTTCGAAAGTTTGCGTGCTTTCGACAGACAGACGAAAGGACGGACGGACGGACATGGCTAGATCGACTTAAAATGTCATGGCGATCAAGAATATATATTTTATGAGGTCTTTAGAGGTGTTACAAACAGAATGACGAAATAAGTATGCGCCCATCCTATGGTTGGAGGTAAAAAAATTAGGTCCCTTGACATGTGGAAAATTTGCCCCAACTTGACGTTTTTGTCCATTGCGATACCTCAAGAAGTCAATATCCGAGATCGATTCGTATCGCAGCTATATCAGGTTATGAACCGATTTGGACCATACTTGGCAGTGTTGCTGGAAGTCATACCAAAACATTTGGTGCAAAATTTCAGTAGAATCGGATGAGAACTGCGCCCTCTAGAGGATCAAGAAGTCAAGATCTGATATAAATTTATATGGCAGATATAGCGAAATATGGACCGATTTTGTCCATTTCCAATCCCAACCGACCTGCACTAATTAGAAGTATTTATGCAAAATTTCAAGACCCTAGCTTAACTGTTTCGAAAATTAGTGGACTTACATGGCTAGATCGACTTCAAATGTCATGACGATCAAGAATATATAATTTATAAGGTCTTAGACCTATATTTCGAGGTGTTACAAACGGAATGACGAAATTAGTATGCCTCCATCCTAAGGTGGGGAGTAAAACATTAGAGGCCCTTGACATGTGGAAATTTTGCCCCACTCAGACGTTTTCGTCCATTGTGATACCACAGGAACGGGAGAAGGTTTAGGTTAGGTTTAAGTAGCAGTATGCCGTCAGACTCACTTAGACGTTTTCGTCCGTTGTGATACCACAGGAACAGGAGAGGGAGGATGCCCCATAGTTCCTATCGTTGGACAATCCATATCGCTTTGAAAAGCCCAACCCATTCTAAGGTGGAGATTATAAAAAGGAGGTCGCTTTATATGTGAAAAGTTTGGCCCATTTACGAGTTTTCGTTTAGGCTACGTTTAAGTGGCAGTCTGCTATCGGACTCTCTATGACGTTTTCGTTGGTTGTGATACCACAGGCGAAGGAGGATGCCATTTAGTTCCTACCGTTGATCCATCCAGATCGCTTTAAAAAGTCCAAAAACTTGGGAATGTTCACATCAGCCAATTCAGACAAGTTCTCAAAGAAAAGGAAATCGAAATTGGAACTTTTCCTACCTGCCAGTGTTGGAAGCCGTAAGGTCATCGCCTCTTCCTTGATGACCTTACGGCTTCAGTAGAAATCGTTATTTGGAACCTTCAGTCTGTCAACATATTTTCGGTTCAGACAGTGGCCAATCATGACGGACACAATGACCAAGACGTCTGTTCTAGTCAGCGACAGCAAAGCAGTAGAACTTTTCAGGTCTGTATTGGGTCACCGTAGCGCAAAGATTGGAATGTCGGTCCTTGACGCTGAACGCCTGGGTTCGAATCCTGGCGAGAACAGAGAAACTTTTTCAGCAATGGCGACATTTGTGAGGTACTTTGCCATGTCAAAATTTCTCCCCAAACAGGTGTCGCTCCGCGGCACGCCTTTCCTATAAAAAGGAAGCCCCTTATCATTGGGCTTAAACTGGAATCCGACAACAATCATTGTTATTTTAGAAGTTTGCCCCTGTTTCTTATCGAATATTCATGGGCAAATTTGCAAAAAATTGGACCACATAATGTTGGAGTCTTTGTAGTGAGGTACTTTGCCATGTCAAAACTTCTCCCCAAAGAGGTGTCGCTCTGTGGCAAGCCGATCGGACTCGGCTATTAAAAGTAGGCCCCTTATTATTGGGCTTAAACTTGAATCCGACAGCACTCATTGTTATTTGAGAAGTTTGCCAAGACGTCTGTTCTAGTCAGCGACAGCAAAGCAGTAGAACTTTTCAGGTCTGTATTGGGTCACCGTAGCGCAAAGATTGGAATGTCGGTCCTTGACGCTGAACGCCTGGGTTCGAATCCTGGCGAGAACAGAGAAACTTTTTCAGCAATGGCGACATTTGTGAGGTACTTTGCCATGTCAAAACTTCTCCCCAAAGAGTTGTCGCTCTGCGGCACGCCTTTTGGACTTGGCTATTAAAAGGAGGCCACTTAAACTTGAATCGGACAGTACTCATTGATATGTGAGAACTTTGCCCCTGTTTCTCATGGACACGTAATGTTGGAGTGTTTGGAATGAGGTACTTGCCATGTCAAAATTTCTCCGCGAAGAGGTATCGCTCTGCGGCACGCCTTTTGGTCTCGGCTGTTAAAAGGAGGCTACTTATCATTGGGCTTAAACTTGAATCGGACAGCTCTCATTGATATGTGAGAAGTTTTCCCCTGTTTCTTATGTGAGAAGTTTGCCCCTGTTTCTTATGTTCATAGGCAAACTTGCAAATATTGGGCCACATAATTTTGGAGTGTTCACAACCAGCACTTTGTGACCATATGTTATTCGTTGCACTTCCGGCGTGATACTAAAGACTAACCTTAGGCATACTCTCAGATTTCAATTCCCTTGGAATGTCTAAGGTAGTTTCGAGTCTTGCAAGTACATCCGCTCTACAATTCCCTAGGATATTTCTGTGGGTCGGTACCAGGTAAATTTTGAAATGTTCAGCCATTTTGTTGAGAGATCTACGACAGTCGAGGGTGGTTTTTGAATTCAGAAATATTCTTCTCAGAGATTTAATAGCTGCCTGCCTGTCTGAGAAGATATTTTGTTAGAAGTCATTATGACATTGTATCTATAGCACATTCTACCCGGCACCGGATGGCTATGAGCACCACACGGGTTGGAACTTTGAGCTCCCATTTGTGTAGCGTTCATTGTCATAAAGTGTAACTCAGCTGGAAGCTACCGGGTGCATTCACAGCTTGCTTAATGTTGGATGCTTCGTACACAGAGTAGCTCCAATTGCAGTCACAGACAATCAGCGATATCGAGTTTAGAGTCCCAGTGAGAAGTCGGGCGGCAACGGCTCTGAGTGCTTATGATACATGAAACGAAAAGGCGAGTTATTGGCTCCTTTATATAACAAATGGCAGTGACGTTCCTATGGCGCTCGGTCCCAAAGGCCGGAACGAGTTGACTATCCAATCTTCATGAAAATTTGCGCAATTTGCACAAAATTTTGTATGGAATACCGTTTTACGCAACTGAAAGCTACTACTAAACTTTTTAAAATCGGTTCAGATTTGCAAATCAAGGAAATTATTTATTTATTAAAGAGGTATTTCATTGCACATATGCATTTGCTCACCAGTGTTCGTGTGTATGCTCATACATTCACTTTGATATGTCACATACAACTAATCGACCTACCAACTCTGTTTAATATGATCCCATTATGACTTTAAGCGTAGTTAGAATTTCATAGCAAATAAAGAACAATGGTTCCCCATTTGTTCAAGATTTATTTATTTGATGATTAAATGCAACCAAACTCTTGACTATACAAAGTAGTTGCTGAGAGGTATGCACATCAGACAACGCCCGTGGCGCCTAAGTATGAAATTACACTCGAGGAAATAATCAAACACACAAACGCAAAGACAAAGGTGATATTCATAATGATCACGCAAATGACATAAAAAAAGCAAAGATATCAGCAATGGAAGCGTGTGCGAAGCGACATATGTCTTGGGTCTTCGTGTACATAAGATTTAGTGAGCCATAGCAACATTGAAATCTTTTCGAAACTTATGTGACTTTCTTGCCCACAGCGAATTAAATTTCAGCTATGAGCAAACACATAAAGGAAAATAGACTACTTTATAAACACTTAAGCTTTTTTAGAATTATTATGTCAATAAAATATAAAATATTGTACATGATAGATAAAAAAAAAAGAAAAGCAACAACAACAACACGAACAATGTCAACACTATATCGCTCAGAAGTGTCAACCCGAGAATTATGAATAAATGCTAATAAAACCCAAATGGACTGCAGAGTGTGCTGACTGAGTTGTGTGTGTCTGTGGTGACAATTCAATGTGGATTTGTAGACACCAACCACATCAATTTTCCAAATCAACCCCAGCCTCTCTTTGCACCTTTCCACCGTCCCTTCTTTCTCTTTTCCGGTGAAATTGCATGTTTTTCCTAAATGTCGTTACGACTTTCCTCTTTGGGCCCCCTTACCCTCCCCCCGCTTTCTGATCACCTATGATGATAGCTTATCATGGCGATCTTTGTTCGAATGCTGTCCAACAGCGAAACTTAGACAACAATGACCCTCTCATGCCACCAGGTCCAATAATATGTTGTTGTGAAAATGATAGAACGACTCATTTGTTGTAATTTATTTTGCAAATATTCTCATTGTAGGAAAAGAAAAAGTGTAAAAAAAAACAACAAACCACCAATTATTGTTAATGAGATTTATGATGCATTTGCATTAAAGTAGAGTGGCGCGTGCCAAACGTAAATACAAGGTTGTTTGATGGAGAGTTACATCAGTGACCGGAAGTGAAATTTTCTAATGCATAAAGAAGTGATTTAAGCTAATCAAGGGATCCTAAACAATCCTTCTCGATGTTTGCAAACTTCTTGGATCCACACTACTATTGTTGGCCTTTGGTGGCTTGGGGAGGTCTGATAGTGACCTTTTGGATAATGGCTTTTTGGAAGCTGGATTAGAAAAAACTATTATTGGGGTAGCCTAGTCAAGCCCAAATAAGGGAAATATCCCTACTTGTTGGTAAGGGACTACGGGTTAACCGCTTCACTCTTTTAAACATATGTTAGTTAACCCAAAATGTACTTATATTTATACCTAGCCGAAACGGGCCCGCTCCACTGTGCCTTCTTTAACTCTTTAATATCTTCGCCCTGAATGCGGATATCGAATTCGTGCCATTGTAGCCTATGATGCTGAACGCGTTCGAATCTTGGCGAGAACATCGTACAGAGTTGTGTTTATCTCCTCTTACTATTGGCAACATTTGTGAGGTTCAATGCCATGCATGGTCATTTAAAAAATTTTCCCCAAAGAAGTGTCGCACTGCGGGACGCCGTTCGGACTCGGCTCGTTCCCTTATCATTACGTTTAAACTTGAATCGGAAAGCACTCATTGATGTGTGAGAATTTTGCCCTTCTCGGTTCCTGGTGGTAATGTTCTTCCTTAGGGCAATGTCGCCATTAGAGAAGGGATGGCACCACATATATTTCGACTCAAACATGGATATCAAATTCGTGCTGCACATCCAAATCCATTTAATTTGAGCCCCATATTGCAATTGTCGGTAAATATGAACCACTTGAAGGCACTTTGCACTGAAAATAGTGTAGGGGGGCGGCCCGCTGGGTACTTGAACCCAAATTTGAATACCATATTCGTGTTTCGGTCTCCAATACCTTTCCTTTTGTTACCTTTATTGTGGCCATCGGACCACTTTCGGAAATGGGTGGCGTTTTTGCGGTAAAGGAGGGAGTCCTAAAAATGATATAGCCTATGTTTCCTTCCAGGCAAACGTACACAATCTATGAAAATGTTAAGTTCGGCCGGGCCGAACTTTGGATACCCACCACCTCGGGTATATATGTGAACCACATTTCGTCAAAATCCAGTGAAAAATGCATACCTTATGCCCATAGCAGCTCTATAGATATCATCCGATTTAGACCAAATGCTTATAAGTACAAGTCATTGTTCAACCAAATCTGGACCGATCTGAGCCAAATTGAAGACAAATATCGAAGGGCCTAACACAAGTCACTGTCACAAATTTCGGCGACATCGGACAATAAATGCGCTTCTTATGTCCCCAAAGCCTTAAATCTAGAGATCGGTCTATATGGCAGCTATATCCACATCTGAACCGATCAGGGCCAAATAGAAGAAAGATGTCGAAGGGCCTAAGGCAAATCACTGTCCCAAATTTCAGCAAAATCGGATAATAAATGTGGCTTTTATGGGCCTAAGACCATAAATCGGAGGATCGGTCTATATGGCAGCTATATCCAAATCTGAACCGATCTGGGCCAAATTGACGAAGAATGTTGAAGGGCCTAACACAACTCACTGTACCAAATTTCATCCAAATCGGATATAAAATGTGGGTTTTATGGGCTTAAGACCCTAAATCTGAGGATCGGTCTATCTGGCAGCTATATCCAAATTTAGACCGATCTGAACCAAATTAACGAAGGATGTCGAAGGATGCCCAACGCAACTCACTGTCCCAAATTTCAGCAAATTCGGATAATAAATGTGGCTTTTATGGGCCTAAGACCCTAAATCGGCGGATCGGTCTATATGGGGGCTATATCAAGATATAGTCCGATATAGCCCATCTTCGAACTTAACCTGCTTATGAACAAAAAAAGAATCTGTGCAAAATTTCAGCTCAATATCTCAATTTTTAAAGACTGTAGCGTGATTTCAACAGACAGACGGACGGACATGTCTAGATCGTCTTAGATTTTTACGCTGATCAAGAATATACGTCATGTCATGGTGGATCGTGATTTCTTATACGCCATGTGTCTTCATCAACACCTTTGTCAAATTGTTTAAGGTGCTCTACACACCCATGCTCAATAGTCTTTGGGTATGTAGAACACTTTAATCAATTTGACAAACATGTTGATGAAAATTCATGGCGTATCAGAAATCATGATCCACCATGTCGGACAAAGTGTTTTTGACAGCATCACACTCTTGCTAAACTTGTAAAAAGTCTTTGCTATTCTTTGAAGAAAAAGCATTAAAATTAAATGATTTTGAACTGGATTATGCTCGAAAAGTTGTATTTTGGTAAAAGTTTTGTCAAAAGCTGTTAAGCAAGAAAAATTTTGCCGTATTATGACAAAATTTAAATAAAAAAAAATATACAATATTCGAATTTATAACAAGAAAAAACACATAAAGTTTCGCCTGGCCGTACTTTGGATACCCACAACCACGAATGTATATTCAAACCTATTTAATAAGAACCACCATAGCGTAGAGGTTAGCATGTCCGCCTATGACGCTAAACGCCCGGGTTCAAATCGTGGCGAGAACATCAGAAAATAAGAAATGTGGTGGTTATCCCCTCCTAGGTTAGGTTCAGGTGGCAGTCTGCCATCAGACTCACTTGGACGTTTTCGTCCATTGTGATACCACAGAAACAGAAGAAGGAAGATGTCTTCTAGTTCCCACCGTTCAACCATCGAGATTGCTTTAAAAAGCCCAACAACTTGCGAATGTTCCGCTAACTCAGACAGGATCTCAAAGAAATGAGAACCTAAAGTGAAACTCCTTCTGACTGCTAGTGCGGGACACACACACAAAGGGTGTTCTATAGTCTCTTCTTCTTCGATGTCCTCACAGCTTCTGTAATAGTCGTTGCTGGCAACCTTCAGTCTGTCAGCATGTTTTCCGATTAGACAGTGACCTGTCATGACGCACACAATGACTGAGACGTCTGTTCTAGCCAGTGACAGTAAATCGGTAGACCTCTTTAAATCTAGATTAGGCCACATAGTTTTGGAGGGCACACAGCCCCCTCTTTGTGGCCATCTATCATTTGTTGTCCTTTGGACCTGATCCTGAAAACGTAGCCTACATGTCGCTAGAGGCATACCCGCAAATTCCAGTATCCCTGGAATGTGTAAGGTTGTTCCTAGTATTGCAAGCTCATCCGCTTTATAATTCCCTTGGATATTTCTGTGGTCCGGCACTTAGAACAGGTGCATTTCTGCGACAGCCAAGGGCAGTTTTTGTGTTCAGTAATGCGTTCTGAGACAATATGGGTATCAAATGAAAGGTATTTAAGAGTAGAGTACGAACTTGATATAACAATTCGACGTCACGTGTCGGGGTGCCTGCCCCATCGCCAAAAATTACATGTTTACCGATTGAGGCAATATGTGTATCAATTGAAAGATAATTAGGAGTAGAATTTGAAACTTATAAATAAAAATTTTGAGTGAAGTCCCAGGGGGCCGCTATTCCCCAAAAATCACCTCCAAGTGGAGATGTAGGGTGATGGGAACAATATGGGACTCAAACGAAAAGTACTTGAGAGTAGAATATGAAACTTATATAACAGTTGGGGATCTATTCTCAGAAGGGTCGCCCCACCCCAAAAGTATGCACCAAATGAACATGTACACCGAACGCGACAAAATGGGATTCAAACGAAAAGTATTTGAGAGTCGTCCATGAGGAGTCGCCGCACCCCAAATGGACATTATACCAAAAGGGACAACATCGGATTCTAATGAAAGTTATTTGAGAGTTAAATACGAATATAAATAATTTTCAAATTTAGACCAAAAGGGGGGCCGCATACACTTCTGGATGTAGCAAGGCACACTTGGCCAGCTAATTTTTATACCCACCACCATAGGATGGAGGCAAACGAATCTAGTCATTCTGTTTGTAACACCTGGAAATATTGATCCAAGACCTCATAAAGTGTATATATTCTTGATCGTCTCGACTTTCTGAGCCGAACTAGCAATGTCCGTCCGCCCGTCCTCTCGTCTATCTAAATCATGATAGTGGTCAAACGCGCAAATCTAGCCGCTTGAAACTTTGCACCGGTATTTAGTATTTATGTGGAGGCCATCGTAGCGCAGAGGTTAGCATGTCCGCCTATGACGCTGAACACCTAGGTTCGAATCCTGGCGAGACCATTAGAAAAAATTTTTAACTTGGTTTTCCCCTCCTAATGCTGGCAATATTTGTAAGGTACTATACCATGTAAAACTTCTCTCCAAAGAGGTGTCGCACTTGCGGCACGCCGTTCGGACTCGGCTATAAAAAGGAGGCCCCTTATCATTGAGCTTAAAACTTGAATCGGACTGCACTCATTGATATGTGAGAAGTTTGCCCCTGTTCCTTAGTGCAATGTTCATGGGCAAAATTTGCATTTTGCACTTAGTATTGATGTCCGTCGTAGGGGATTGCAAATGGGCCATATCGGTTCAGATTTGGATATAGCTTCCATATAAACCGATATCCCTATTTGACTTTTGGACAGTCCCTGGAAGCTGCAATTTTTGTCCGATTTGCTAGAATTTTGCACGTACAGTTATTTTACGACTTCCAACAACTCTACCAAGTCCGGTCTTAATCGGTTTATAACCTAATATAGCTCCCATACAAACCGATCCTCCGATTTGACATCTTCAGCCGCTAGAAGCCGCAATTTTTGTCCGATTTGGCTGAAATTTTGCACAAAGTGTTCCGTTATGACTTCCAAAAACTGTGCCAAGTACGGTCAAAATCGGTTAATAACCTGATATATTGGGTTGCCCAATAAGTAATTGCGGATTTTTTAAAAGAAAGTAAATGCATTTTTAATTAAACTTAGAATGAACTTTAATCAAATATACTTTTTTACACTTTTTTTCTAAAGCAAGCTGATAACTGACAGAAGAAAGAATGCAATTGCAGAGTCACAAGCTGTGAAAAAATTTGTCAACGCCAACTATATGAAAAATCCGCAATTACTTTTTGGGCAACCCAATAGCTCCAATAAACGGATCTCCCGATTTGACTTCTTGAGCCACTGGAAGCCGCAATTTTTGCCCGATTTGGTTGAAATTTTGCCCAATGTGTTCCGCTATAACTTCCAACAACTGTGCCGGACCCACTCTTGGTGGGTTCTCAAGAGTCGGTCCGGCCGAACTTAGCACTCTTTTACTTGTTATATATTATTGATTATTAAAAAAATATTTAGCTTATCTTCATTTTTGATTTGACTTTAACGAAATGTGATTATCAACACAAACTCTTTCAAGTCAATAGAAAAGGTGAGAAATTTTAATTTTTATAAAATCTTTTGTCAAAAATGTGGTTTCATTAAAATTTGTGAAGATTTCGTGTTGATTTAATATTGTCGTTGAAATTTAATTTGTCGATCAAAGAAATGCCGCTTACATTTGCTTCCCGAAAACATAATGCATAAAATTTTACTATGTTAGTGAAATATTCAAAATTTAGTGTCTTCCGTCGAAAAAAAAAAATCAAAAAAGATAATCGTCAAATAGTAATTGCCATACCCACAACAATTTTTTTCTAATACTATCAGTTTGATTTTGCTGCTGGCAAAAAAAAATATGTATAAACTTTCCACCCTTTCCCTTAAAAGTGATGCCTCCAGCAGATTCACGTGATATGAGCTAAATGTTGGGGCGCGCCAATATAAATGAGGCATCTCATGGAAAGAATGCCTAAATACTGCTTTGACCACTTTGATAACCTTTTACTTTACTTTGCTCTGGCTTTGTCTTTATTTTCGCTTGGGACGCCATGTGAGCGTTCAAAGTTGTTCAGAGTTTTCTTAACTGGTGTTAATTGTTTTGAATAGAGGAACGACTCAGTTATGCTTGTGTCGAACCATTGTCCAAGTCCATAATAATTACCTTTTGTTGGGAAGCGAAATTCCAGAGGCAAACAAGCCAATGCGTGGAAAGATTTATGCTTCCACAAGCCAATGAACTTTCACAGAAAAAAAGTAAAAATAAACCAAAAAAGGCATATCAACAACGATCGACGTTGCTGCCATGGAGTGTTCACGAAAAGTCGTCAATTTAGCAAATTCGCTTCATCCGATTTTGTTATCAGTAAGGGGTGACAAAAAATATGCCTTGGGGGAAATTTTGTGACGATTTTTATTTTACAACGATGATATTTATAACAATATTTGCATGTTTTCAGATATTGAAAAAAAAAAAAAATTAATACAATTAATATCTTTGTCGTGTTTTTCAGTTAAAATATCAATTCCACGAAATCCATATTTCGATGCGTTGGGTTTATTTCTCAATAATTATACCCAATACCGAAGGATGGGGGAATATTCATTTTGTCTTTCCGTTGGCAACACATCGAAATATAAATTTCCAACCCTAAATCTACGACGATCTAGACATGTCCGTCCGTCTGTCTGTTTTTTGTAATCACGCTTCAATCTCTAGCAAGTAAAAGCGTGCTAAGGTCGGCCGGGCCGAATCTTGGGAGCCCACCTCCATGGGTTCGCTAAAAATTTATACAAACTAAATTTGGTTAAAGGGCATCATTTTATTCTACATACCAAACTTCTGTCAAACCAGCAAAAATTAAAGTTTCTACAAGCCGAACAAGGATAATTGGGAGACCGGTTCATATGGGAGCTATAATAGGTTATATACCGATTTGGACCGATATGTGCAAAATTTTAACCAAATCGGATGAAAATTGCAGCTTCCAGGATCTGAAGAAGTCAAACCGGGAGATCGGCTTATTTAGGAGCTATATCAGGTTATAGACCGATTTGGACCATACTTTGCACAGTTATTGGAAGTTATAACGGAACACCATATGCAAAATTTTGGCCAAATCGGTCGAAAATTGCGGCTTCCAGGGGCTCAAGAAGTCAAATCGTGAGATCGGTTTATATGAGAGCTATATCAGGTTATAGACCGATTTGGACCGTACCTGGCACAGTTATTGGAAGTTATAACGGAACACCATATGCAAAATTTTGGCCAAATTGGACACAAATTGTGGCTACCAGGGGCTCAAGAAGTCAAATCGGGAGATCGGTTTATATGGGAGCTATACAAGATTATAAACCGATTTGAACCGTACTTGGCACAATAGTTGGAAGTCATACCAAATCACTATGCGCAAAATTTTAGCTAAATCGGATAAAAATTGCGGCTTCTAGGGGCTTAAGACGTCAAATCGGGAGATCGGTTTATATGGGACCTATATCAGATTATCGACCGATTTGGACCGAACTAGACACAGTTGTTGGAAATCTCAACAGAAGACTATGTGCAAAATTTAAACGAAATCGGACGGAAATTGCGGCTTCCAGAGGGAGATCGGTTTATATGGGAGCTATATCAGGTTATAGGCCGATTTGGACCGAACTAGACACAGTTGTTGGAAGTCTTGACAGAATACTATGTGCAAAATTTTACCGAAATCGGACGAAAATTGCGGCTTCCAGTGGCTCGAGAAGTCAAATCGGGAGATCGGTTTATATAGGAGCTATATCTAAATCTGAACCGATATGGCCCATTCGCAATCCCCAACGACCTGCATTGATAGTTAGTATGTGTGCAAAATTTCAAGCGCCTTGCTTTACGCGTTCAACCTCTATCATGAATTCGACAGACGGACGGACGGACTAGATCGACTCAAAATGTCGAGGGGATCCAGAATATATATAATTTATGAGGTCGAGGATCAATATTTCGAAGTGTTACAAACAGAATGACTAGATTAGTACACCCCCACCCTAGGGTGGTAGGTATAAAAAGAGAGATATTAAACTGAAACTTTGCACAGATTATTTTTTTGTCCATATGTAGATAAAGTTCGAAGATGGGCTATATTGGACTATATTTTGATATAGCCCCCCATATAGACCGATCTGCCGATTTAAGATCCTAGGCCCATAAAAGACACATTTATTATCCAATTTTGCAGAAATTTGAGTTAGGCCAATGGACATCTTATTTCAATTTGGCCGGGATGGGTCCAAATTTGGCCATAGCTGCCATACAGACCGATCTCTCGATTTAAAATCTTGGGTACATCGCAGGCGCATTTATTGTCCAATTGCACTGTAATTTGGGACAGTGAGTTGCGTTAGGCACTTCGACATTTTTTTTAATTTGGACCGGATTAGTCCAGATTTGGATACAGCTGCCATATAGTCCAATCTCTTGGTGTAAAATCTTGGGTACATCACTGGCGCATTTATTGTCCGATTTCGCTGAAATTCGTGACAGTAAGTTGTATTAGACCGTTCGACATGTTTTTTTCAATTTGGACTAGATCGGTCCAGATTTGGATATAGCTGCCATTTAGACGGATGTCTTGATTTAAGGTCTTGGGCCCATAAAAGGTGCATTTATTGTCCGATTTCGCTGAAGTTTGGGACATTAAGTTGTGTGAGGCCCTTTTACATCTTTTTTTCATATCTGCCCCGATAGATGCAGATTTGGATATGTCAGACATATAGTCCGGTCTCTTGATTTACGATCTTAGGCCCATTAAGTACACATTTATTATTAAATTTTGCTGAAATTTGACACAGTGAGTTGTGTTAGGCCACTTTACATTCTACTTCCGTTTGGACCTGATCCGTCCAAATTTGGAAATAGCTGCCGTATAGACCGATCCCTCAATTTAAGGTCTCTGTCCCATAAAAGGCGCACTTATTGTCTAATTTCGCGGACAGTGAGTTGTGTCAGGCCCTTCGCCATATTTTTTCAATTTGACCCAGATCGGTCCGGATTTGGATATAGCAGACATATAGTCCGGTCCCTTGATTTAAGATCTTAGGCCCATAAAAGGAGACATTAGGAGTAGGAGGACATGCTAACCACTGCGCTACGGTGGCCTCCATTAAGCATATGTTCAAAATTCCAAAAAGTTAAATTTCATTATTATTATTCAACAACTCTATTTTGTTGTTTGCGGTTTTTCTTTCATGAAGCTTATCATCCTCTCGGAGTAATTTTATGCGTAATTGTTATATGTAATAACCTTGAACTATATTGATATCATTCTTTTTTTTTATCAAGCCCACAATACAAAAAAAAGAGGAGGCTATAAAAAATCAGTTGGGCCCTAACAGTCAGCACTGTATTCAACAACTGAGTCACTTTATCGTAAAAACCATTATCACTGCATTTGGGCATAATACCACGAAATGCAAAGGGAACGATATGTCATTATTAAGCAGAATTAAAAACACAATAACCAACAAAACACAAACAATAATGATTAGCCAAACCTTTGAGGGACTGAGCGAACATATGTCCATGAAGCATTCAGGCCATAACAACAAATAATCACATCACTTTATGCTTCATATCATTCTGAATGAATTTTTCCTAATGCAACAAAAAACAACTCCCTCCAAAAATAAGACAGAATTTGTGTTTGGTTACATTGAAAAAATACCCAAGAACTCGTTAAAAACCAAAAAAACAAAAATCATAAAATGCTCCCACCCAGAGACTGTGTTTTTGGAAAAACCAACAAACCACAAAAATACAAAAAAAACCCCCAACTCTAAATTGAAACAAAATGAGTGGCAGACGGTCGCAGAGACCTCATAAATTGACCCACAAACTGTAATGCATTCGCTCGATGATCACTGTTGCCATTGTTGACGCTGCCTGGTGACATTGTCACTGAAGCACCAGACTTACCACGCACAATATGTCCCCACCACTCATCAGACGCTTTATTGGCAATCTATCTATACCCATATCGGATTTTCAAATAGAAGCGAGTGTGTTACCAGGGTTGCCAAGACAGAGGCAGAGAGATAATTTAGATAGCATCAACCATAATCGAAATATCAATCTATGATCCCAAGTGCATAATCGCCTTTCTTTATCGCCTTGACGTTCTTAGTTATAATTAAGTTTTTTTTTTAAATCCCCCAATTTCACTTCTTGAGCTCTTAATTTGACCACGAGGAGCATTGAGGAACAGAGGGCAAACTTCTCACATTTCAATGAGTGGGGTCCTATTCAAGTTTTTTGGCAGAAGTCGCCAGCATTAAAAGGGGATAACCACCTCTGAAGGAATCAATTCCATGCGTTCAGCGTCATAGGCTGAACTGTTACCTCTACGCTACTGTGCCCTTCAATTCCTACCCGATCTAAAATTATAGACTAAATATTAAGATTTTCAATTTTGCCAAAATTTTAAGTAAAATTTTACTATGGTGAAAGATTTTTTCTTTTTCCATTTGCATATCCGATCTTTGAGCTCATTTCGTAGGATTGTAAAATTTAATGATCTTCGCCCTAACAGGCAAGAAAACTTGAAAAATTAAAAGTTCGGCAGAGCCCGGCCAGGATTCGAACCTGGGCACACGGAGCAACAGCGATAGCCCTTGCCGTTGTCTTAGCGTTCGAAGCCATCAATACAACTTCCAGCAGATGCACAAAATCATGTCTAGTACGGAAGAAGTGTAATTTGTGACAGATTTGTCATGCATTGGGAAAAGTACAGCTAATAGACAGGGTTGTCAAGAGTGGTTAATGTGGTAATTGTATCACAGATGCGTTTTCGCTCTTAATACGATTCAAATACAACATACCAACGCACGGCTCTTGGAGCCATGACAAGATATAAGTCGATTATCCTTCAACGGCCTCCGGGGGTTCTAATTTTTGCCTTGTCTATCAGACGTAAAGTAAAACTAAGACCTTCAGCTAAGTTCATTTTGTGGAAACTTAACAGAATCCATGGTTGCAGAAGGCAAAATTTTGGTCCGATCTTTACCAAATTTGGTACAAAGTGCTTTCTGTAACGGCCCAATATGTGTAAAAATTTTTATCATAATCGAATCAGATTTATATATAGCTCCCATATATATCTTTCATCCGATTAGACCTCTTGAGGCTGTAGAACAACAATTTTGGTCCGATCTTTACCAAATTTGGCACGTAGTGCTTTTTGTGACGTCCCAATATGTGTGCAAAATTGCATCATAATCGGATCAGATATAATCCCATAAATCGGATCCCATATATATCTTACACCCGATATGGTCTTTTATGGCTGTAGCAGGCACAATTTTGGCCGACCTTTACAAAATTTGGTATGGGGCGTTTTATTCAACGTCCTCATATGTGTGCAAAGATTCAGTTCAGATTAAGATATATCTCCCGTATATATTTTTCATCCGATATGGCCTTTGAAGACTTCAGAAGCCACAATTTTAGTCCAATCTTTGCAAAAAATTTAAAATTTCATCAAAATCGATTTGGATAAAAGTCCCATATATATATTTTATGCGTTTCGATTTTTAAGGCTGTACAAGCCACAATTTTCGTAACATCGTAAGAAAATCGTATAAGGTTCTATTCGATATACCCATAGATATGCAAAATTAAAGTCTGACTTAATTTGGATATAAGTGCTATCCATTAAAAGTGTTACGTTTACTCGTCAATGTGAAATTCGTACTCTACTCTTGAATACCTAACATTTGATTCCCATATTGGTCTGATAGGTACACTTTTATTTTTGGGTAGTACTTTTGGGTTGAGGGAGGGTCCGTCCCCCCTCCGATATCAAAAAATTATATAGCCTATGTTTCCTTCCAAAGCAACCTACACAATCTATGAAAATTTCAAGGTAATCGTAAAAACATATTTTCAATTTTCATTTTCAGCACTGTTGGTAACCCTGTTTGTCACCCTCACCAATAGCTTACTAAATAAAATGTCTAGAATTGTTAAAGAATGGTTTACAGCTGAAAAATCACATAGAACCGCATAGACCGACCGCATTGCCATGTATTTTCCATGCTCATGCTTACTCATAGCAGCAATTGTTCCAATGTGGTTCTTAATACCGCTTCGACTATAGTTTTTATTAATTAGTGCTGATATCTGTCTGCCCGTCTGTTTTGGTTAGAGAACTGCTGTTGGTTTTTGATTTGTAACCACAGCTAAATAAGATTAATGTTGGTATTACACTCACGATTAGATAAGAAAACATAACATTTTTAGTGTCTGAGATATTGTCGATTCCAATACAAAAAGAAGAAAAAAATTGCTTTAATTATGAACATGTATTTTATATCAATGGAATAATGATTGCACCATATGAGTGTGAATTTATGTGGTGCTATGTTTGATGAACCTTGAAAAGACACTCCAATACTATGATCGATCAACTTCAGTGATAGGACTAATATATAAAAAAAACAACAAAAAATAGATAAAAGAAGGACAAACAGGTCAAGGTTTAAAAAAGGGTTGCTTTTTATTACAACTGAGACATTTATAAAAATGTAATTTTTTAAAAAATCTAAAATCTTTGTTTTTTTATTGATCTTTTTTTCTTACATCTTTATCCCTATACAGGGATAAAGAGAATTCAAAGATGGAGTCGCGCCGTCTCAAGCCAATTACATAACGAGTAACGCTATTAAAAAAGATGTTTAGCTTACGTCTACTTACCGAGTTGCAATTAGGAAACAATTCACAGCCGTAGAGAATGCCAGGAACAAGATAAGTCTTTGCCAAAAGAGACCTAACCAGCAGCGGAGTAACCGATTGAGTGGCCCAGAGAGCACGCAAATTTTGAATATCCCTGACCAACGACAGAGTCGATATGATTACTCCAAGACAGAGTGCTATTAATAACCACGCCCAAGTTCTTTGCATGAGGAACGATTTCCAATCTAGCGTCGTTAATGAATTTACCGCCATCACATGAAAAACGCTTGGACTTTACAGTGTTGAGACTTGGATTTCGCCCATGTGCTGACTCTTGACAGATCATGATTAAGCAGACGTATGTTTTCAGCAACTCATCCCTCGGACTGTCGATATATATCTGTACATCATCAGAGTCCACGTGTACCTCACAATAAGACAATTGACTCGCCAAGTCATTACTGTACAATGAAAAGAGAAGAGGACCCAGAATTGATCTCTGAGGACAAACAACAACAAATTTTTTCATGAGCATTCCACTAAGGAACGGCAAACTTCTCACATATCTATGAGTGCAGTTCGATTCAAGTTTAAGTTCAATGATAAGAGGCCTCCTTTTTATAGCCGTGTCCAAACGGCGTGCCGCAGTGCGACTCCTCTTGGGAGAGATTTTTACATGGCATTTCCCCGCCAGCGTTAGGAGGGGAAAACCATCGCTGAAAATTTTTTCTGATGGTCTCGCCAGGATTCGAACCTTGGGAGAGATTTTTTACATGGCATTTCCCCGCCAGCGTTTCGAGGGGAAAACCATCGCTGAAAATTTTTTCTGATGGTCTCGCCAGGATTCGAACCCAGGCGTTCAGTGTCACAGGCGGACATGCTAACCTCTGCGCTACGGTGGCCTCCGGAGAACACCTTTTAAGAGGACGAGAGGTGACGATACAGAAGACTTATAAATGACAGACTGAGTGCGGTGTGACAGGTACGACAAAATAAGACGAACGGACATAGAAGAGAACTTTTAAGGATGTCTCGTCTTATCCCGTAACAAGGAATGACCCACTGTTTAAAATGCCTTAGAATGGTCAAGAAGAACAAGAACATTTAGCTTGTAATTCTCCAAATCGACCCTGATCCTCTCGGTGACCTCTGCCAAGGCAGTTATGCAGCTGTGGTTAGTACGAAACCCGGACTGGCTCACATATAACAAAGAGTTCTCGTTGATAAAAGACGACATTTGCAAATATTGCTGTATTTTTTGAGAAGTAACAAATAATCGTAGTTGCTCTATATTCCTTGGAATTCTTAGGCAGTGGGATGACCTTGGCATGCTTCCACGCTAATGGAAAATAACTCGTGGTCAAAATCCTATTGAAAACATAGGTTACATGAGGAATAATAAGGGGGAGCAAAAGTCTTACAAATCTAGGATCAATGCCATCAGATCCGACAGCGTTCGACATTACAGTCGCGACACATTAAAGGACATCGGCGGGACCAATACAGCTGAAGCCAAAACCAGAGTCGTCATCGAGAGAAGGGGAGATATTGAAGCCATAGAAATTGGGATCAACTGGGATCTGTGGGATAATAACAAAGGCATCATTAAGTCCATTGATGTCCAAGTTTGTTGAACATCTATTGGTATCTTTCCCAGTTCCTATGTCTCGAATAACCTTCCATGTTCTCTGGGAGCCTATTGCAGAAGTAAAACGTCCGTAGTAGTCTTTCTTGGCTATCTTAATCAACTTATTGACGTGGTCGCTTGCTGAGCGAAAGAGAAATTTGCATAAAATTGTAGAACATTTTTTGTTTGAATTTTTTTTTTAATCCAAAAAAAGTTTTGGAGTTTTTAAGCAATTTTTTACCTTAAAATTGCAACCTTATTTTCTTAAAACATAATTGGAAATTTTAATATAATGGGCTTATGTGCCTACGTTTTTTCTGAAAGATCTTTTAATTTTAAATGTTAAAGCTAACGCCTTCTTATGTACTATTTGCTTTAATATCCAGGTCAAGTTTAACTCTACATGAGATCAATAAAAAAATCATATGAAATAACAAATCTTAAAATACAAAAAAAAAAAACTTTATCTCCATGACTCAATTTGAATGGTATTCATTGGTTTCTATAGAATACAAATAGACATTTCAATATTTTTTGCTACCAATAGACAGGAAATTAAACCAATCAACTTTATTATTATGTCATATTTTTGCTACTTTTTACTTTTGTTCTTTTTTTATTTTTGCTGAGGTGCTAAAAATATCTATTATTCGTTATTTTTACCTTTTTGGGCATGTTTGTCATAAGTCTGAAATCCATGAATGAAGTCATTGATACAACTTTTGTTTTCATTAGCAATGCCATAATTGATTGACAAGGTGATAGTTTCGAACCCGTTTTTGTTAAAAAAAAATTTAACTCATTGAAGTAATCTTATAATCTTATAAATCCATAAGGAATTAATTTTATCATGGCGTTTGAAGCTTCTCAAAATGATGAATTGCGAATCACTGTCACTGTATCTGATCTTTGTTCAATTCTAATAGAATATAATCCTGTATATCAACCAAACCCCCCTAATTTTGTAGCAACCGAATAAGTGAATTGATTCTTTCAAACATTTGTTTTCCATTTGATGTCGATATATAAGCAAACCAGAAACTCTCATTTAAGTGATACAAAGCTACTGGGATTGGCCGTATGTGTGCATCTGAATATGTTGATGTCACTTTTTCGCACCTTTTGAAAATTAAAGAGTTAAACTAATACAAAAATGTGGTTTCACAGATGGTATTGTGGTATAAAGCAAAAAAATCCCAAATATGAATTTTTAAGCTTTAACAAATCTTTTGCAGCTGATTTTTTGTTCAAGCTATTCCTAAAAACATTCAACCCATTACATGGCCAATTACATGGTCACATTATTATTTTAAGATTTTCCTTAAAAGCATGAACTCTCTTCTAGAGTTACCAAATGATCCTTGGTAATACCAATAACAGCGGTATAGCGGAACTTTACAACTTTTTTAGTATTTGTTTCTGGTTTTTGTATATTTGTACAACCCAAAGATTTGTTTTTCTTTTTTTGAAAATTTTTAAATTACAAACATTTCTCAGTATTTAACGAAAACTCATAAAATGTATTGTGTTTTTCTTCAATTGCTGTTTAATGAACATTCATAAAAGTAAAAATGTTTTTAATATTAGCTTTCTTCTGACCATGGGTGTCTGTGTGTGTTTTTGTTTGTTTTTAGGCCTCGACATTAAACAGGTGTACAAATGCCTAAGGAGATTTCTGGTTTTCACCAGCAGATAACCATATTTCATGCTAATGGCAATTTTTTGCTGGAATTTTAGTTTACATCAATACCAGCGGCAGCTTGTAACCCCTTATACTGCCAGAAAACAGATAGGCTTTCCACTGCAATGTTATTTATGAGTTAAACAAAAAGCTTTTTGGAAAACATTTTCTGGTGTATGGAAAATCAATGCAGTTTATATGAGGATTATTACAGTAGTCCTGGATTCCAATAATGAATCTTGAATTTGAATAAAAAGTCCTAGAAGAAATCCTAGATTCCATAAAGGATTCCTTAATTCCAAATAGGAATTCCAGATTCCTATCAAGAATCTAAGATTCCTATAAGGAATTTCAGATTCCCATAAAGAATCTCAAATTCCTGTAAGGAATCCCATATTCATTCCCATAAGGAATCCCAGATACCAACAAGGTATCCCAGATTCCCATAAGGTATAAGGATTTCTAGATTCCCATAAGGAATCCAATATGGAATCACAGATTCCCATAAGGAATCTCAGATTCCCATAATGAATCCCAAAATCCCATAATAAATCCTAGAATCCCAGATTTCCATAAGGAATCCCAGATTCTTATAAACAATTTTCGATTCTTATAAACAATTTCTGATTCTTATAAACAATCCCAGATTGCCATAAAGAATCCCAGATTCTTATAAGAATTCTCAGATTCTTATAAGGAAACTTAGATTCCTTAAAGGAATCCTAGATTCCTGAAAGCAATAAAAAATTCCTCTAAGGAATTCCAGATTCGTATAAGAAATTCCAGATTCCCATAAGAAATCTCAGATTACTCAAGGAATTTCAGTTTACTATTTAAGCTTACAGATTAATATAAGGATTTCTAGAGTCCAATGAGGAATCTCGGATTCCCATAGGGAACTCCAGATTCTTAAAGGAATTCCATAAGGAGTCCCAGAATATTATTAGGAATTTATCATTTTTATTAGGCACACCAGATTCCCATGAAAAATCACAAATTCCTATTAGAAAGTCCCAAATTCCTTTAATCAATCATAGATTTCTGTAGGGTGTCTAAAATTCACCAAATAAGTTCAAGATTCCTCTCAGGAATCACAGAATCCCATAAAGATTACCAATTCAATGAAACCCTGATTTCTATTAGGAATCCCAGATTTTTATATGAAATCGCAGACTCCCATAAGGAATCCCATACTCCGCAAACGAAACTGAGATTCGTTTACTTAATCCAAGTCTCTTATCCAAGTCTCAGGTTCTAATAAGGAATCCCAGAATCCAACAGGTATCCCAAAATCCTACAATGGATCCTGATTTCCTAAAGGATCCCAGATTCCTGTAAAGAATCCCAAAATTCTATAAGAAACCCCAGATTCATACCGATTCCTAAAAGGTATTCAAGTTATCTGTGAGGAATCAGATTCCGAAAATAATTCTGAAAACGAATCCGAAAGTAGTATAAGAAATCCTATATTTTTATGAAGAATCCCATAAACCTCCAAGGTATACTAGATACTTACAAATAGTCTTATTCTTATAAAGAATGGCAGAGACTTAAAAGGAATCCCAGCTCCATAAAAGGAATCCCCGATACTTATAAGGAATCTCAGATTTTAATAAGGAATCGCTAAAAGGAATTCCAGATGCTTGTAAGGAATCTCAAATTCTATAAGGAATCTCCGATACTTATAAGGAATCTCAGATTCTAATAAGGAATCGCTAAAAGGAATTCCAGATGCTTGTAAGGAATCCCCGATACTTATAAGGAATCTCAGATTCGAATAAGGAATCGCTAAAAGGAATTCCAGATGCTTGTAAGGAATCTCAAATTCTAATAAGGAATCCCCGATTGCTAAGAAGAATCCCCGATTTCTAAAAAGAATCCTGTATTCCTGAAAGGAATCCCAGATTCCTGAAAGGGATCCCAGATTCTTGAAAGGAATCCCAGATTCCTGAAAGGGATCCCAGATTCCTAAAAGGAATTCCAGATTCCTAAAAGCAATGTATTCCTGAAAGGAATCCCAGATTCCTGAAAGGGATCCCAGATTCCTGAAAGGAATCCCAGATCCTGAAAGGGATCCCAGATTCCTGAAAGGAATTCCAGATTCCTAAAAGGAATAAAAGTAATTCCAGATTCCTTAAAGGAATCCCAGATTTCTAAAGGAATCCAAGATTCCTAAAGGAGTCCCAGATTCCTAAACGGAATCCCAAATTCCAAAATGAATTCCAGATACGCAAAAAGAGTTCACTTAAGAATTCAAAATTCGCCTTAAGTATCCCCAATGCTACTAAAGAATCCGGGACCCCGTATAAAGGCATCTTAGATTCCTTTATACGGGGTCCAGGGTCCAGAAACGAATTCCAGGTTACTATAAAAAAAATCCAGATTACGTTAAAGAACCCCGAATTCCTCTCAAGGAACCCAAACCTCTACAAAAAGATTTGCAGATTCTGAAGGGATACCCATAGTTCCTCAAATAGATGGACGACTCCCTAACGATTTGAGATTCCTATACGGAATTCGAAATTCCTATATGGAATCGAAGTTATCTTCTTATTATATAAGGAACACCAGATTCTTCTTAGGAATTTTAGATTGCTCTCAAGAATCCCAGATTACCCCAAGGTCTTCCACATAAAACTAAATAATTTCGGATTCCTAAAAATAATTGCGGATTCTCTTAAAGATTCCTTTAATTAATTGCAGAGTCCTAAAGGAGACTCTGACTACTGTAAGAAATCCTATAGTACTATAAGAAATACCAGACTGCTGTAAGGAATCCCAAATTCATACAGAAAATCCCAGAATCCAACTAGGAATCCCAGATTCACATAAGAAATCTCAGATTCCAACCAGGAACGTAGCTCACATTCTTAAAAGCAATCGGAGAACACTATAAGAAATCTAAGATTGCCAAAGGAGATCCCAATTGCTCTAAGGAATTCCAGAAACTTCTAAAGAATTCTTGACTCCTTCAAGAAATTCCAGGTTCGAAAAAGAATCGCAAATTTTTTATAAGGAATACCAGATTTCTATAAGAAATCTATGATTTCGAATAGGAATCCCAGATTCCTATAAGGAATTCAAATAGGGAATTTTTGTCAGGTTACTATAAGTAATACCAGATTCCCTTAAGTAATCCCAGATTCCCTTAAGTAATCCCAGATTCCCTTAAGTAATCCCAAATTCCCTTAAGGTATCCCACACTCCTGCTAGGTATACTAGATTGCTGTAACAATTTCCAGATTTCTTAAAGGAATCACAAATTGCTTTAAGGAATGCCTATCAGAATCTTAGATGTCGATTAGGAGTACCAGATTCGTTAGATGTCTATTGGGAATTCTAGATCCCAATTTCCCATTAAAAATCACAGAGCTCAGATTCTTTGTAATTATAGATACGTAATTGGAAGTCCTTTATATACATATTTTTTTAGAAATTCCAGATTTCTATCGGTAATTTCTATGCAGAATCACTTTATTCAAATTAGAAACCCAGATCCGTGTAACGAATTCCAGATTTATCTTAGATTCCTATTAAAATCTCTAAATTCCTACAAGGATTTTTGATACACATTATAAATTCCAGATTCCTGTTCCGGATGCCTCATTATTCTTTTAATATGAACATATTCTTGACATATTACGAGTTTAGTGAAAGTTTTGTTTGTGTTTTGCCATTCAAAAAGGTCTGGTGGAAATTCTGAAATCGGTCAATACTTATTGAAATATTCCCAATGAAATCCTTATAGACCCTAAATACAAAGTATTTCATTTCTTTGATTAACTCATAAAAAAGAGTGGAAACAAATTTATTATTATTCGGTCTCTCAGTGTCATTGTGCATAGTTGCCTTGTGACCACTCCTTAAAGTACTTGTCAAAGGTTGGGTTTTAAAAAATGTGTTCAAATTTAAACAACTCGCTATTTGATGGTATTGAAAGCCAAGCTAAACATTTTTTATCTATGATATTTTATTTACTTTCTTCTGCAATAAATTCTGCAGATAGTTTCAATACAAAATTCCGACATTCCATGTTACATGAGTTATAAATCACCATAATAACAGCATATGACAACATGTGAACATGATTAGAAATTGCGATATCGTCACTATTGCAGAATATTCACACCTCGTCCATAATATTTCAAGTAAATCAACAGTTTTCAAAAGAATTCCATAAACCATAAAGAAATCCATTGACCATAAACGCAATAGCAAAAAAAAAAACCTAACCTACACGTGAATCTATTCGTTTGATACTGAATTTCCTTTTTAGCACCGAAGTTGGCCAAAGCTCAGAAACACTCCCTTTTCTTCCCACCACCAGCACCATGTTATCAATATTCATGTACTGTCAATACTGGCAATTCGATTCTTGGAGGGCCTATGAATAATTTCGCATACAATGCATTAACATTGGCGATTATTATTTTCGTTTTCTTCATTCAACACTTTTAAGTGCGTTTAATCACAAAGAAACTAAAAGCAAGTGGACAAAATAATAATGCATAATAATGCAATTATTTCGCCAAATGAGAAGAGCTCGTAGCAATACACCGAGCACATGCTAGACCAAAGTATGGAAATTAATGCGCGGTACTATCATCACTAAAAAGAAACCAGACTGGGACATTGAACCTCAGGTTAAGGCATTTTAAAGTGGAATAAATATAAGCGTTGCAATAATTGCCAACATGTCCCCGTTTTAAGTTTCAAAGGCTTCCAATTGGGTGGTAATTGGCGTGCGTTGGGTTTTAGGTAAAATATGGGAAAGTGTAGAATACGCAATAAGGTAGTAGGCTTTAATTTACCAAAAAGATCCGAAAGGTAATAAGAAAATTCCAAAGCGTAAAATATATCTTTAAATGGTGTTTCATAAGCTGTAGGGAATTACACTGCTGGCAAATAAAATGGGAAACGGCAGCATGGAAAATAAAAGGGATAAGAAGCTCCTGGGGCTAATATACGCTTATATAAGTTGTGTACTGTTCGAGGGGTAAAACCCGTACCCATACCCCACACGCTGGGTATTATTCATACGCTGGGTACGACGGGTTAGACCCATACCTTTACTCCATACTCTGTGTATTACCCATATGCTGAGTACCACCCATACGTCGGGTACACTGGGTACAACCAATACGCTGGTAACTACCCATGTGTTATTTGCTATCCATGGGCTTGGTATTATCTATCCGCTGGGTACTATCTATGCGCTGGGTACTTCCCAAACGCCGGAAACTAACCATAAGCTGGGTGCTACCGATAACCTGGGTACTACTCGTAAGCTGGGTACTACCCATACGCCCGGTACTAGCCATAAGCTGGGTGCTATCCATACGCCGGGAACTAGCCATAAGCTAGGTGCTACTTATACGCCGTGTTCTATCCATACGTTGAGTACTACCCATACGCTGGGTACGATGGGTAAAACCCATACTCATACGCCATATGCTGGGTTCTACCAATACGCTGGCTACTTCCCATATATAAGGTACTCCCCATGGGCTGGGTACTATCTATGCGCTGGGTACTACCTTTTCCTTGGGTATTACCCATACGCCGGGTACAAGCCATAAGCTGGATGCTACCCATAAGCTGGGTGCTACCCATAAGCTGGGTGCTACCCATAAGCTGGGTGCTACCCATAAGCTGGGTGCTACCAACAAACTGAGTGTTATCCATAAACTGGGTGTTATCCATAAACTGGGTGCTACCCATAAGCTGGGTGCTACCCATAAGCTGGGTACTACCCATGAGCTGGGTAAGAACCAGTACTACCTAGTATTGTGTGAAATTAAAGAACTAAGGACAAATTATGCCTTTCTGAAACAAAAGCAGGTAGCAATAAAAATTGGACTTATACCACAATGGTGCCTTTAACAATTATCGCAGCAAGTGGGACATGACTCAAACAACTTGTTATGAATGTAGCAAATGTTTGCATCAGCAATGTTTTGCAAATGTTTGCATCAGCGTAAATAAATAGACACGAGGCAACATTATGATCTATGTCCTTTCAATAGACCTTATCTCGTAAAGGAATTATTAGATTCCTAAAAGGAACCTTAGATTCTTATAGGGAATCGCAGATTCATATAAGGAATCATAGTTTCCTACAAGAAATCCGAGATTCCTAGAAAGAATTCTGACTTCTTTAGGGAATTCCCGATTCCGGTTTTGAGTCCCAGATTCCTATAAGAAGTCCTGGATTTTTGTTAGGAATCCAAGATTCCTATAGGAAATACTTCTTTTCTGTTCTGGTTCTCTAAGGAATCACAGATTCCTCAAAGCAATCTCAGAATCTAAGGTTCCTTCAAAGAATCCCAGATTCCGCTAGAGAATCTCGCTAAGAAATCCCAGATTCCCTTTTGGAATTCCAGATTCCTTATGGAATGCTGGATTCCTCATGGAATGCTGGATTCTTCTAAAGAAACCCAGACTCCGAAAAGAAATCCCAGATAAGGAATCCCAGATTTCAATTAGGAATCCCAAATTCCTACGGATAATCTCAAAATTCTATGAATCTAAGGTTCCTCCAAAGAATCCCAGATTCCGCCAGAGAATATCATATTCCGCTAGATAATCCCAGATTACGTTAGAGAATTCCAGATGCCCTCAAGGAATCCCAGATTCCCTATAGGAATCCCAGATGCCCTTTAGGAATCCCAGATTCCCTATAGGAATCCCAGATTGCTCATGGAATGTTAGACTCTTCTATGGAATTCCTGACTCCAGATAAGGAGTCCCAGATTTCAATTAGGAATCCCAAATTCCTAGAGGCAATCTCAAAATTCTATGAAGATTCCTATTAGTGACCCCAGATTCCTATAGGCAATTTCAGATTTTTTTAGGATTTCCCAAACTTTGTTACGAAATCCCTTAAGGAATCCCAGATAATGATGAGATCCCTTAATAAATCCAATTGGCCTATGAGGAATCCAGAATTCCTCTAAGGAATCCCAGACTCCTTTAATGATTTCAGATTTTTCTAAGTAAACTCAGAATCCTATAAGGAATCAAAGGCTTCTAAAAGGAATCCGGATTCCTAAAAGAAATTCCAAATACCTATAACTAGTCCCAGATTCCTCTAAGGAATCTCTGATTTCATTAAGGAATCCCCGATTTCTAAAAAGAAACCCATGTTCCCAAAAGGAATCACATGTTCCTAAAAGGAATCACAGATTCCTAATCTCCATATTTCTATCGGGAATACCAAATTCCTAAATTCTTGTTCCCCTTTCCTAGATTTATACATGAAATTCCAGATTCCCAAAAGAGTATGATAAGGTCTGGTATTTTTTAAGAGGAGTGTAAGGTAAAGTTTTCGCCATGGACATCGTATTGGAGTATTGTGATTCCTCACATTTAAAATTTTATGCAAAAGTGTTTTAATTTTTTACTATTTTAAATAAATCATAAATTAATTCAATTATTTTTTATTCTTTTGCAGGTGAGTAAAAAAATTCCCTAATCAAATTTTGGTGAGTTTAACCCTTTAATTCCGAAAAAAAAAATTTGTTTTCGACCTTAATGTTTTTGTTTTTTGGAATTCCAAAAAAGTTAAAAGTTCAAGATTTAAAAATATTTTTCCAAAATTATATGAAATTTATTTATTTCAACTTCACCTAATTCGCATTTAAAAATCGTTGTTGTGTATACTAAAAAGGCAAGATTGATGTTTGCGGTTTCGTGGCTTTTGTTTAAGTTGCTGTCGATGATAATGTATATACGCTTTATTACATAACAGATAAACCTTGTGTAAGTTGTAATTACTTAAAACCGCGTTTTTATTATTGTTATTATAACTATGCGCCGAGTCATGTAAGTTTATTCAATTTTATATTTAAGCAAGGAAGACAATGTGATTGGATGTGTGTGTATAAAGTACTAAATTAGCACTTTGAACTTGCTCGACCTTACGTTGATCAAATGTGGTGGCTTCTTAAGAAAACAAACAAAACAGAAAATATAATATAATGTTTAACACAGAATAAAGGGGTCAGGGCTCAAGAAAACGCTTCTTTAAAAATTAAAATTTTAACAAAACTTTTTATAAAAAAAAACTTTAAAATTGAAATTTTGTGTACAAAAACAATGTTGACAAAATTTTCTATACAAATAAAGTTTTGACAAATTTTCTATAAAATTAAAATGTTGGTAAAATTTTCTGAAAAAATTAAAAAAAAAAAATTACAAACTTTTAAAAAAATTTCCATAAACAAATTTTTTCAAAGAATTAAAAAAATTGAAATATTTAAAAAAAAGATTAAATAACACTTTTCTATAAAAATTACATTTCGACAAAATTTTCTATAAAAATTACATTTCGACAAAATTTTCTATAAAAATTACATTTTGACAAAATTTTTTTTTTGCAAAAAAAAATTTTCTATCAAAATAAAATTTTGACAAAATTTTCTATAGAAATAAAATTTTGACAAAATTTTCCATAGAAATAAAATTTTCTATAGAAATAAAATTTTGACAAAATTTTCTATGGAAATAAAATTTTGACAAAATTTTCTATAGAAATAAAATTTTGACAAAATTTTCTATAGAAATAAAATTTTGACAAAATTTTCTATAGAAATAAAATTTTGACAAAATTTTCTATAGAAATAAAATTTGGACAAAATTTTCTATAGAAATAAAATTTGGACAAAATTTTCTATAGAAAAAAAATTTGGACAAAATTTTCTATAGAAATAAAATTTGGACAAAATTTTCTATAGAAATAAAATTTGGACAAAATTTTCTATAGAAATAAAATTTGGACAAAATTTTCTATAGAAATAAAATTTGGACAAAATTTTCTATAGAAATAAAATTTTGACAAAATTTTCTGTAGAAATAAAATTTTGACAAAATTTTCTATAGAAATAAAATTTTGACAAAATTTTCTATAGAAATAAAATTTTGACAAAATTTTCTATAGAAATAAAATTTTGACAAAATTTTCTATAGAAATAAAATTTTGACAAAATTTTCTATAGAAATAAAATTTTGACAAAATTTTCTATAGAAATAAAATTTTGACAAAATTTTCTATAGAAATAAAATTTTGACAAAATTTTCTATAGAAATAAAATTTTGACAAAATTTTCTATAGAAATAAAATTTTGACAAAATTTTCTATAGAAATAAAATTTTGACAAAATTTTCTATAGAAATAAAATTTCGACAAAATTTTCTATAGAAATAAAATTTTGACAACATTTTCTATAAAAATAAAATTTTGACAAAATCTTATATATAAAAATCAATTTGTGTTTGTTTGTATGTTTGTGTGGTCCTTGTAGACTCAGAAACGGCTGAACCGATTTTCTTGAAATATTCACAGATGGTGCATAATGATCCCTTGGTGAAAATAGGGTACTACAGTTTTTGATATCGGAGGGGGGGGGGGCGGACTCTTCCCCTTACCCTAATTTTCAGAAACGCCTGATCTTGGAGATGGGTGGTGCGATTTAAGCGAAATTTTGTGTGCTCTGATATAGTACCCTAAAAATAAAAATTTGGTATCCAAATTTCGGATGGGGTACCTAGGGGGACGCCTCACCCTAACCCCCAAACCGAACATGCATGCCGACTATGGATGTATGGGGCTCAAATGAAAGGTATTTGAGAGTTAACCACGAATCTAAAGTTAACATTCGAGACCAACTGTCTAGGAGACTTCCCACCCCCATAAAAACCCCCAAATAGGACGTATTTGCACGCCATGATAATTTGGGTCTTATAGAGAGTGGAGCTCGATATTGATAGTTTTAAGGGGCGCATACCCCAAACCGGAGATATTTGAAATGTATTTGAGATTAGAAAACAAATTTGATAACCAATTTTGGGACCATGTGTTGGGATGACGCCTGATCCCACAAACTCCCCTTAAACCAATGGTAATATGGGGTTTAAATAAATGGTATGGTTTATTAGAGTAGAGCACGATGCTGATATTATTTTCAGGGCTAAGTATCGGGGTGACAACCTCTCCTACGAAAATACCGCTAAATCGGACAATTTACCGATCATGGCAATATGTGACTCAAATGAAAGGCATTTGGGAGTAGAGCACGAAATTCATACCCCCTTTCAGGATCACCCCCTAATCCCTCCAACCACCACTCTAGGGGCCTTCCGACTCCCAAAATCCCCATGAGAATATCGGACTCAAATAAAATCTTTTAAGATTGGAGTACATCTAACATCCAAACTTAGATGGCCCTAAGCATTTATATTGTTATACTGTTAGTCAAGCGATATGCATAAACTCTTTTCGTAGCATGGTATTTGACTTTTAGCTCTTTAATTGTAAATAAATATTCAACTTATAAATATGTTCCATATAAAGTAAAAGAAGGCACAGCGGAGCGGAACCGGTTCAACCAGTTTTCTATAAAAATAAAATTTTGAAAAAAATTTTTATAACAATGAAATTTTGACAACTTTTTCTATAGACTCAAATTTTGATAACATTTTCTTTAAAAATAAAATTTTAACAAAATTTTCCTTAAAAAAAATATTTTAACAAAATTTTCTTTAAAAATAAAATTTTAACAAAATTTTCCTTAAAAATAAAATTTTAACAAAAATCTTTCGAGACGAGCTCAATGTTGGGAGATGCAAATGGAAAAGGAAAGCCAAAGATAGCAACAACCACCATGGGACGCGTTTCGTCTTTGGTTAGAAGACTTTTCAACCATATTAGGTGTGATGGCTTCAAGGGCCGTGTGTTGGTATGTTGTATTTGAATCGTATTAATAGCGTAAAAGCATCTATGACACAATTACCATATAAACCAAGCTCAACAACCCTGTTTTTATTAGCTGTACTTTAATTTTAATGATCTTCGTCATTACAGACAAAAACTTGAAAAATTAAAAATTCGGCAGAGCCCGGCCAGGATTTGAACCTTGGCACACGGAGCACCAGCGAGAGCCATTGCCGTTGTCTTAGCTTTCGAAGCCATCAATACAACTTCCAACAAATGCACAAAGTCATGTGTAGTACGGAAGAAGTGTAATTTGTCACCGAAAGAATGTCTGTCATTACACAAAAATACATGCATTGGGAAAAGTACAGCTAATAGACAGGGTTGTCGAGTGTGATTAATGTGGTAATTGTATCATAGATGCGTTTTCGCTACTAATACGATTCAAATACAACATGCCAACGCACGGTCCTTGAATCCATCACACCTAATGTGGTTGAAAAGTCTTCTAACCAATGACAAAACGCGTCCCATAGCGGTTGGTGTGTGTTGCTATCTTTGGCTTTCCTTTTCCATTTGCATCTCCGATCATTGAGCTCGTCTCGAGAGAGAAACAAACAAAAATTGTAAAATTTTAATGATCTTCGCCCTAACAGGTAAAAAACTTGAAAAAACTTTTCTTTAAAATACAATTTTAACAATATATGCTATAAAACAAGTAAAAGCGTGCTAAGTTCGGCCGGGCCGAATCTTATATACCCTCCACCATGGATCGCATTTGTCGAGTTCTTTTCCCGGCATCTCTTCTAAGGCAAAAAAGGATATAAGAAAAGAGTTGCTCTGCTATTAAAACGATATCAAGATATGGTCCGGTTCGGACCACAATTAGATTATATGTTGGAGACCTGTGTAAAATTTCAGCCAATTCGTATAAGAATTGCGCCCATTGGGGCTCATGAAGTAAAATAGAGAGAACGATTTATATGGGATCTGTATCGGGATATAGACCGATTCAGAAAATAATAAACACGTTTGTTGATGGTCATGAGAGGATCCGTCGTACAAAATTTCAGGCAAATCGGATAATAATTGCGACCTCTAGGGGTCAAGAAGTCAAGATCCCAGATCGGTTTATATGACAGCTATATCAGGTTATGAACCGATTTGAACCTTATTTGACACAGTTGTTGAAAATAAAATACGTCATGCAAAATTTCAGCCAAATCGGATAGGAATTGCGCCCTCTAAAAGCTCAAGAAGTCAAATCCCCAGATCTGTTTATATGACAGCTATATCAGGTTATGGACCGATTTCAACCATACTTGGCACAGTTGTTGGATATCATAACAAAACACGTCGTGCGAAATTCCATTCCATTCGGATAAGAATTGCGCCCTCTAGAGGCTCAAGAAGTCAAGACCCAAGATCGGTTTATATGGCAGCTATATCAGGTTATGGGCCCATTTAAACCATACTTGGCACAGTTGTTGGGTATCATAACAAAACACGTCGTGCGAAATTCCATTCCAATCGGATAAGAATTGCGCCCTCTAGAGGCTCAAGAAGTCAAGACCCAAGATCGGTTTATATGGCAGCTATATCAGGTTATGAACCGATTTAAACCATACTTGGCGGGGTTGTTGGATATCATAACAAAACACGTCGTGCAAAATTTCATTCCAATCGGATAAGAATTGCGCACTCTAGAGGCTCAAGAAATCAAAACCCAAGATCGGTTTATATGGCAGCTATTCCAAAACATGGACCGATATGGCCCATTTACAATACCAACCGACCTACACTAATAAGAAGTATTTGTGCAAAATTTCAAGCGGCTAGCTTTACTCCTTCGGAAGTTAGCGTGCTTTCGACAGACAGACGGACGGACGGACAGACGGACGGACATGGCTAGATCGACATAAAATGTCACGACGATCAAGAATATATATACTTTATGGGGTCTCAGACGAATATTTCGAATAGTTACAAACAGAATGACGAAATTAGTATACCCCCCATCTTATGGTGGAGGGTATAAAAAAGACTGTGATATAGTGAAATTGATTTTCACGGAACTGTAGTAACCATGTTAAGTTTTAAAAGCAATTTTCCTATTACCTTAAATAGTTTACAAAATTTGCGACGAAAACTTTATTAACATTCTCATGAATGCAATTTTCTCCCAAATAATCACATCACATCCCTATATCGAGTGATTAACTTGTCACTAAACTAAATATTTAATTAAATGTTTGTGTAAATAAAATTACGAGTATTTTGTTTGAAGATAATCATTGTTGATACAAGCACTGCTCTACACTGTCATCAGATTGCAAGTGCCCTTCGTGGGGACGGACAATTAGAAGATTAACAGGCAAAAACTTGGACCCCGTGACTGGCACACATTTGTACTCACTTGGCCAGAGACAAGTGTGACAATGATATTTAACAGTCAACCGCTTCCCCTGGGGATAAATGTGAATTAAAGTGTGGGTAAAGCGTTAAAGGTTGATCGTGTTTCCAGTTTTTGCCAAAGCGGCTAATAAAGCGGCCTTAGTGACGTTTCAATCCGGTCTATAACAGTCATCCATAACAACCCGATGACGTACAACTGTCCGGTGTTGCGTGTGCTAATACCATCAAAGTATTAATGAAATTCATACGAGAAGAAAATGAATCAAACATTTTAGCCCCGGCAGTTTAATGTATTCACCCATGGCGGGGGGTTGCTAGAATGCATTAATAATTTATTTGTATTTCTATGAAATGTTTGTGCGATTTTACTTTAAAAGAAAGTTTGTGTTATATAAAATAAAATGAAGTTAAAAAAATATCGCAATGGAAAATTTAAAAAAAAAATAGTTTAAAAAAAAAAATTGAAAATTTTGTTTATATAACAAAATTTTGTGGCATGTGCCAAATCTCTAGATGGGCGGTTTTGAAATACCCACATTCAGACGAACATATCTAAGCGAAACAGAAAGTTATTCGCAGTCTATGCATTTGCTTTCAATGGGTCTGTGTCTCTTTCTTCTGACTGTTACATACAAATGCACTAAGTTTTAGTACCCTGTACCTCGGTAGTGGTGTAGGGGTCAATAATGCAAGAAAATTATATTTTACTTATTGGTGAAAATGTGTTTGTATTTCCTGCCTATAATTGGTGAAAATCTTGCTCACCTTTTGATGGAGGTTTCGTCATTGTTTGTTTAGGAACTCGTGAAATGCATTAAATGTACGAGTATATTTTATTTGATTTATTTTTAGCCTATTATAGACATAGGCATTGCATGTGCATATGTACAGTGGCGAGCAAAAATATTAAATCAAAAAATTCAACATTCTTTAGCAATGAATTGAAGTAAAAATAAACATAAAACAGGCAACAACCCATTAACTGCTAATGGGTGGAAAAATTGTCTTAGAAAGATTCTATCTTGATTTACAAAAGAGGCATTCCAATGCCAATTTGATTGGAATAAGCAGGACAATAAACATAGTTAAATATTTTAATACCCAACACCGAAGGATGGAGGTATATTCAACACATCGACACATATATTCTTGATCGTCGTAAAAATCTAAGACGATCTAGACATATCCGTCCGTCTGTTGGTTTAAATCACGTCATAGTCTTTAAAAATAGAGATATAAAGCTGAAACTTTGCACAGATTTTTGTCTATAAGCAGGTTAAGTTCGAAAATGGGCTAAATCGGACTATATCTTGTTATAGCCCCATATAGACCGATCCGTCGATTTAGGGTCTTAGGCCCATAAAAGCCACATTTATTATCCGATTTTGTTGAAATTTGGGTCAGTGAGTTGTGTTAGGCCACTCGACATCCTTTATTGTTTCGGCCCGATCGGTACGGATTTGAATATAGCTGTCATATAGACCGATCTCTCGATTTAAGGTCTTGGGAGCATATATTGTTCGATTTTGCCAAAATTTGGAACAGTGAGTTGTGTTAGGCCTTTCGACAATCTTCTTCAATTTCGCCCAGATCGGTGCAGATTTGGATATAGTTACCAAATAGACCGTTCTCTCGATTTAAGGTCTTGGGCCCATAACAGGCGGATTTATTGTACGATTTCGACGAAATTTGGGACAGTGAGTTTTGTAAAGTCCCTAAACATCTTTCTGCAGTTAAGCTCAGATCGGTCCAGACTTAGATATAGCTGGCATATAGACTGATCTCTCGATTTAAAGTTTTGGGGCCATAAAGGGCGCACTTATTGTCCGATTTCGCCGAAATTTGGGACAGTGAGTTAAATTAAGTTACTCGAAATACTCCTCAATATGGCACATATCGGTTCAGATTTGGATATAGCTGCCATATAGATCGATCTCTCGATTTAAGGTCTTGGGCCCATAAAAGGCGCATATATTGTCCGATTTTGCCAAAATTTGGAACAGTGAGTTGTGTTAGGGCCTTCGACATCCTTCTTCAATTTGGTCCAGATCGGTCCGAATTTGAATATAGCTGCCATACAGACGAATCTCTCGATTTAAGGTTTAAGGCCTATAAAAGACGCATATATTGGGTTGCCCAAAAAGTAATTGCGGATTTTTCATATAGTCGGCGTTGACAAATTTTTTCACAGCTTGTGACTCTGTAATTGCATTCTTTCTTCTGTCAGTTATCAGCTGTTACTTTTAGCTTGCTTTAGAAAAAAAGTGTAAAAAAATATATTTAATTAAAGTTCATTCTAAGTTTTATAAAAAATGCATTTACTTTCTTTTAAAAAATCCGCAATTACTTTTTGGGCAACCCAATATAATCAGGTTTCGTCGAAATTCGGGACAGTGAGTTGTGTTAAGCCCTTCGACATCCTTCTTCAATTTGGCCCAGATTGGTTCTAATTTGGATATAGCTGCCATATAGACCTATCTCTCAAAGTAAATCTTTGGGCCTATAAAAGACGCATTTATAATCCGATTTCGCTGAAATTTGACATAGTCTTTTCGACATCCGAGTCGTATATTGTTCAAAGCGTTCTTTATTTGGATATAGCTACCAAAAAGACCAACATTTTTTTCTACAAAATGACTGGTACTTGTTAGACCACGCAATGTCCGTGCCGAATTTGGTCCAAATCGGACCATATTTCGATATAGCAGCTAATTTTATTTTTACTCCAACTTTAATGAAATGTGGAGCAAAGTTTTCTCACAAACCCCTCGAAATCCAATTGGTCCATATCGGAACTATATTTGGATATAGTTGCCTTATATACCGATATCCCAACTTGGGTGTCTTAAAAGGGTCATTTATTACACTATTTCGCTTTAATTTGACACAGAGGATTGTGTGTATCTTCGAAATCTTAACTCCGTATGATCCCGATCGGACGTTTTCGGATATACCTGCCATATAAACCGAACTGCCAATTTAAGGTCTATGGTTCATAAAAGGCACATTTATTACTTAGTACCCATTATTGCTGAAACTTGGCCCTATGAGTTATGTTAGGCCCTTTAACATACGATTTTGTGTATGGGGTCCATAAATTTGGATTTTATAACCCATTTCGCAGAAATTTAACACAGTGAGTAGAGTTTAGACCACTAGACGCCTAATCTAGATCGGGCCTAATTTGGATATAAGTAGCTGACATATATACCAACCTTTCAATATATTGCCTTGGCTAGATAAAATGCACACTTATTACCCGATTACCATGAAATGAAACGGAGGCCCACTTATCATTGAGCTTAAACTTGAATCGGACAGCACTAATTGATCTGTGAGAAGTTTGCCCCTGTTCCTTAGAGGTATGTTCATGGGCAAAATTTGTCATTTTTACCATGAAACTCGGAAAGTGTATTGGTTTGGACCCTCAACATTTTACACAACAATGTGCAATTATATGTGTGTAGCATGTGTAGGCATTTAGGGAATATGATGGTCGTTGGACCATTTCCTATACCATTGCCCGGCTTTCGCGGTTAAAACACACAGGTACTTAGGTGGGATCACAATACCAGACATGAACCAACTTAGGGGAGTGGTATGGAAAGCAATTTAGGATTTTGTAAGTAGCACGGAATTCCAAACTTAAAATTTTCTTTTCCGAGGTTACCTTTTATACCCTCTACCATCGCTTGTAAATGGGCCATATCGGTAAATGCTTTTAAAAAATATGCCATATAAACCGACCTTGGATCTTGACTTCTTGAGCCACTAGATGGCGCAATTCTTATCTGACTTAACTGAAATTTTGCATGAGATGTTCTTTTTACGATTTTTAACAACTGTGCTAAGTATGGTTGAAATCGGTCCATGTTTTGATATAGCTGCCAAATAAACCGATCTTGGGTCTTTACTTCTTTTGCCACTAGAGGGCGCAATTTTTATCCGATATGACTGAAATTTTGCATGACGTCTTTGGCAGAGATGGCCTGTCAGAAACAGTGACGTATATGACATACATTTCCGATATATATTACATACGTCGAAAACGTCGTAAACCTAGCCAAAAAACTGGGTTTCTGACAGAAAAAAAAAAATTCGAACGAAAATATGTCGAATTTTTGATCTGATTAACTAAAAATTTTGGCATAAGTATTAACACTCCATGTACCGTTTCACTTGACACTTCCTCAGATGTCATGCATTTTTAACATATGTCGTTTACAACAGCTTTCAAAAAGCAAATTAAAACGGGAGAAGCAAATAATTTTGCAAAAGGATACAAAATAATTGCAATTTCTAAATATAATTGATGAAAACTAATAATTTATTGATTTTTTGCTTCACAAAAAAATCCTTAAACGTTACTTTATAAATTGACTTGAAATTTGCGTATATTTCCAATTTATTGTGTGAAAAATGTAAATGCAAAAATTAAAAAAAAAAAAACTTAATATTTCTTTTATTGCGAAATTTTTTTACATATAATCTCTTCTATATACAACAAATAAGTGACAATAATATTTGTTAAAAATCAAACTTTTACACTGAGTTATTAAGAATACGACGTTTTCGACTTTTACAACTTTTTGACAGTCGGAAACCTAAAAAATCGTCTTACGGACCATCTCTGGTCTTTGGTATGGCTTCCAATAACTGTGCTGAGCATGGTTCAAATCGGTCCATAACCTGATATCGCTGCCATATGTACCGATCTTGAATCTTGATTTCTTGATTCTCTAAAGGGCGCAATTCTTATCCGATTTAGCTAACATTTAGCATGAGGTGTTTTGTTATGACTTCCAACAACTGTGCCTAATATTAAATCGGTCCATAACCTGATATAGCCGTCATCTCTTGACTTGACTTTATAGCCTCTAGGCGATAATTTCGCCGTCTAGAGGCTAAAATGTCAAGATCCCAGATCGGTTTATATGATGGCTATATCAGGTTATGGACCGATTAATTATTTGGCACCGATTTGGCTGACATTTTGTACAAAGGCTTCTCTCATGACTTTCAACATGCGTGTTTAATATGTTCTGAATCGATCTATACATTATGGTCTGAATAGATCTTGAATCTTGACTTCTTGATCCTCTAGAGGGCGCAATTCTTATCCGATTTAGCTGACATTTTGCACGACGTGTTTTGTTATGATTTCCAACAGCTGCGCCAAATATGGTTTAAATCGGTCCATAAACTGGTATAGCTGCCATATAAACCGATCTGGGATCATGACTTCTTGAGCCTCTAGAGGGCACAATTGTTATCCGATTTGGCTGAAATTTTGTACAACGGCTTCTCTCATGACTTTCCACATACTTGTCAAATATAGTCTGAATGGGTCTATAGCCTTATATATTGGGTTGCCCAAATAGTAATTGCGGATTTTTTAAAAGAAAGTAAATGCATTTTTAATAAAACTTAGAATGAACTTTAATCAAATATACTTTTTTTTAAACTTTTTTCTGAAGCAAGCTAAAAGTAACAGCTGATAACTGACAGAAGAAAGAATGCAATTCAGAGTCACAAGCTGTGAAAAAATTTGTCAACGCCAACTATATGAAAAATCCGCAATTACTTTTTGGGCAACCCAATAGCTCCCATCTCCCTATTTTACTTTTTGAGCCCCTAAAGGGCACAATTCAGATTTTTTTCTTTTATCCTTTGTTTTGCCAAAGAAGAGTTACCGGGAAAAGAACTCGACAAATGCGATCTATGGTGGAGGGTTTATAAGATACGGCCCGTCCGAACTTAGCACGCTTTTACTTGTTATTTTTTAGAGCGCACAACAAGCCGATTACGGGCTTAGGTGTATGTCCCTAGTGGCACCCTCTTTTCAACCTTACCCCACAAAAGACGAATTTTTCCAAAAATGTCCACAAATGGTATTGGGCATCCAATGCTCGTCCGAGCCGCGTTTTAACTCGTTTTTCAAAATTTTTTTATAAAGAAAATTTCTTTAAAAATAGGAAAAATTTTTTGTTTTCATATAAAACTTTTGTTTATCAGACTTTTGGATAGTTGGTTATCCCATTTTATTATAATTTTCGTGGTGAGTAATTTTTGTGCCCCCCACTGTATGCCTATAAACAATGCCTAAAGAGAATGCTGTTCATGTTTATTGCTGACTTTTATTGTCTATTATTATTTTTATAAGTTACACCTCATCAATTTTTCAATGAATTTTTTGTTTTCTATTTGGTTTAAGGCTGTTGTTTGTTTGACTTGATTTCATTTTCTTTGTATTTCGAAAAACATTCATCATGAGTTTGCACTTTTAATGATGGATGATTAGCAAAAACAAAAAGAAACATATTTTTTATCGTTTGTATGTCTGTATGTCTTAGGGGAAGTTAATTTTTGGCATTGTAGACCATGGCCCATGGGTCAAATTATTTGTAGAAAATTTAAACTTAAACTATTTCACCATTGGAGGTAATTCATAACATCATAGGTTTATAGTCAAATTTAAGCTTATGACGTCATCTGATAAGTTGATATACTCTCTAATGGTGATCTAGCTTTAATGTGATGTTCGTCTCTTGTTTGTTGAGTTTCTGGCCACTAGGATAAGGTTCAAAATATTAATAATGCAAATTTTGCCCATGAACCATTAAGGAACTGTGGCAAACTTCTCACATATCAATGAGTGCAGTCCGATTCAAGTTTAAGCTCAATGATAAGGGGCCTCCTTTTTATAGACGAGTTCGAACGGCGTACCGCAGTGCGACACCTCTATGGAGAGATGTTTTACATGGCATAGTACCTCACAAATGTTGCCAGCAAAAAGAGGGGAAAACCACCGCTGAAAATTTTTACTTATGGTCTCACCAGAATTCGAACCCAGGCGTTCATTCAGTGTCATAGGCGGACATGCAAACCTCTGCGCTACGAAGGCCTCCAAATATATACAAATATTGGGTTGCCCATAAAGTAATTGCGGATTTTTCATATAGTCGGTGTTGACAAATTTTTTCACAGCTTGTGACTCTGTAATTGCATTCTTTCTTCTGTCAGTCATCAGCTGTTACTTTTAGCTTGCTTTAGAAAAAAAGTGTAAAAAAGCATATTTGATTAAAGGTCATTCTAAGTTTTATTAAAAATACATTTATATTCTTTTAAAAAAATCCGCAGTTACTTTTTGGGCAACCCAATAATATATACATACAATATATTCGTCTCAACATTCGACATTATCAGTTGCTCTGCGACCACATATGAATCTAGCCAACTTTTTCATTGGTTAAGCATTCTTTGCATATTTTCCCATGAACATTCCTTTAAGGAACAGGGGATACTTTTCTCATATCAGTGGCCTTTCGCACTCCTTTTTTATGCCGAGTGCGAAAGGCGTGCCACACCACTTGTAAAAGAAGTTAAACATGGCTGGATACCTTACAGAGAGGATAACCGCAGCTGAACATTTAGTTCTGATGTCCAAGCCGTGATTTGAACCTAGGCGTTCAGCCTAGGTTAGCTGACATGCCAACCTCTGCGCCACGGTTAGCATATCCGCTAAAAAAGTTGTATCTCTTCAAATATTTTTCTAGGGCAATTGCATTACCTGAACTTCCACTTGGAAACAACTTTCAACATTTTCTTTTGAGTTACTACAACACACATATAATTCTCTATGCAAATAGTATTTATCTCAAATTGTTAACTTATTTATTTGTTTTTCTCTTTTTTATCGTTTATTTGCAGTTTTTATCAAAACAAATACAAAAAGCCGGATACTTTCATTTCAAAGCAAAGTCGGAGAGTTTGATGTCTTTTAAAAGGTAATTAAAAAATCCCAATGATAACAATGAGCGAGCACAAAGAAAAAAATCCCCTTTCAAAGTCAAGTGTAATATGTGATAAAAAAAAAGAAAATCAAGCCTCCCAAACAAAACTCCCCATGACCAGCCTAAATTCAATCACGAGTTTGACTTGTAGTTATTAACTCTTTAAACATTTAAACAATCTCGTCATTGTTGCTGTTTTTTTTTCGTTCTTGCACATCAGTGATGATGTGTCGAAAAACCAAATCTCCTGAGCTAGCCAAAAAACACGTCATTTCAAATACAAGACTAACGTCTACATTTTAGCTCAGATGATTAAGCAAAAAACGCACATGCAAAAAGAAAAACAAAAAAACACACACGAACTTAAAACCAGTCTATCGTCGTTTAGGCAGACATTTTGACCATCATCAAGTCCACCAACTCCGCCACCACATTTTATTTCCATAACTGGAAGATGTGATGGCGATCAATTGCCATCGATTGAACGAGCCCGTCAATTTTATTGCAGTACTTAAAAACCAAACAATTTGCACAGTGGGGGGAAATGGAGGAAACACATGGAAAGTTCATAAACAGTGAAATTAAAAAAAAAAAAAAAAAATTGAAAATTGAATTTTTTTATGCCCACTGCCATAGAATGAGGGGTAGACGAAACTAATCATTACGCTCACAACACCTCGTTGTACTGATATGCAACCCTAGTCGTATATGGTACATGATATTTTAATCCCCTTGACATTTTAAATCGATCTAGTCGTGTCTGTTCGTCTGCTAGTCCGCCTTTGAACTCGTATGTCTGACTATCCTTTAGTCCATTTGTCGAATTCCTGATAGTAGAAGGAATGGCGGCCACCGTAGCGCAGAGGTTAGCATATCCGCCTATGACGTAAAAAGCCTGGGTTCGAATTCCATCAGAACAAAAAAAATGATCTGCGGTGATTTTCTCTTCTTAATGCTGGCAACATTTGTGAGATACTTTGCCATGTAAAACATCTTTCTAAAGAGGAGTCGCATTGCGACACGCCGTTCGAACTCGGCTATAAAAAGGAGGCCCCTTATCATTGAGCTTGAACTTGAATCGGACTGTGCTCATTGATATGTGAGCAGTTTGCCCCAGTTCCATAGTGGAATTTTCATGAGCACAATTTGCATTTTTTGGCAAGGAATGGTGAATGGGTCATACTGATTTAGATTTTGACGAGTTCCTATATAACTTGGTCCTTCAAATTGACTTCCTGAGCCGCTGGACGCCTTCTAGCACCCACACCAACTCACGCTCAGAATGGTTCGTAAGTAGAAATAGTCTCCATATACCACGATTTTTGTTATACCTTCCACCATAGGATGGAGGTATACTAAATAATTTCGTCATTCCGTTTGTAACACATCGAAATATTGATGTGAGACCCAACAAAATATATATTGAGTTGCCCAAAAAGTAATTGCGGATTTTTTAAAAGAAAGTAAATGCATTTTTAATAAAACTAAGAATGAACTTTAATCAAATATACTTTTTTTACACTTTTTTTCTAAAGCAAGCTAAAAGTAACAGCTGATAACTAACAGAAGAAAGAATGCAATTACAGAGTCACAAGCTGTGAAAAAATTGGTCAACGCCGACTATATGAAAAATCCGCAATTACTTTTTGGGCAACCCAATATATTCTTGACATTCTTAGTCGATTTTGCCATGTCCGTCCGTCCGCCCGCCCATCTCTCTGTCTATCGAAAAAACGTTAACTTTTGAAGGAGTAGAGCTAGCTGCTTGAAATTTGGCATAAACACGTCTTGTAAGTGCAGGTCGTTGGGATTGTAAATGGGCCAAATCGGTACATGTTTTGGTATAGCTGCCATATAAGCCGATATCGGATCTTGACTTCTTGAGCCTCTAGAGGGCGCAATTCTTATCCGATTTGGCTGAAATTTCGCACCAAGTGTTTTATTTTGAAGTTCAACAACTGCGCCAAGTATGGTCGAAATCGGTTTATAACTTGATGTAGCGGATCGTGGCTTCTTGAGCCGCTAGAGGGCGCAATTATTATCCGATTTAGGTTAAATTTTTGGTTTTTGACAATCAACATCTATAGCAAGTATGATCCAAATCAGTTCATAACCTGATAAAGCTCCCATACAAACCGATTTCGGATCTTGATTTCTTGAGCCTCTCGAGGACGCAATTCTGCAATTTGGTTGAAAATTTGTACCAAACCACTTTGGTTTACATCAACAACTCTGCCAAGTATGGTCTAAATCGGTTCATAAACTGTTATAGCTCCCATATAAACCCATCTCGGATCTTGGCTTCTTGAGCCGCCAGAGGGCGCTATAATTAACCGGTTTGGCTGAAATACGACACGAAGTGTTTTGGTTTGACCATCAACAACTGTGCCAAGCATGGCCCAAATCGGTTCATAACCTGATATAGCTCCCATACAAACCGATTTCGGATCTTGAAGTCTTGAGCCGATAGAGGGCATTATTATTACTCGATTTGGCTGAAATTTTGCACCAAGCGTTGACTTCCAACAACTCTGCCATATATGGTCTAAATCGGTTTAGAACCTGATATATTTCCCATATAAACCCATCTCGGATTTCGGCTTCTTGAGCCGCTAGAGGGCGCTATAATTAACCGGTTTGGCTGAAATACGGCACGAAGTGTTTTGGTTTGACCATCAACAACTGTGCCAAGCATGGCCCAAATCGGTTCATAACCTGATATAGCTCCAATACAAACCGATTTCGAATATTGATTTCTTGAGCCTCTTGAGGACGCAATTCTTATCCGATATGGCTGAAATATTTCCCGAATTGTTTTGGTATGACCATCAACAGCTGTGCCAAGGGTCAAATTTGTTCATAACATGATATAGCTCCCATGTAAACCGATTTCGGATCTTGATTTCTTGAGCCGATAGAGGGCGCAATTATTATCCGATTAGGCTGACATTATGCACGATGTGTTTCGGTTTGACCATCAACAACTATGCCAAGCACGGTTCAAATCGGTTCACAACCTGATATAGCTCCCTCGTCAATTTGGCCCAGATCAGTCTACATTTGGATAAAGCTGCCATATAGACCGATCTCACGATTTATGGTTTTGGACCCATTAAAGGCGCTTTTATTGTCCGATGTCGCCGAAATTTGGGACAGTGAGTTGTGTAAGGCCTGTCGACATCCTTCTTCAATTTGGCTTAGATCGGTCCAGATTTGGATATAGCTGCCATAAAGGCATATATCTCGATTTAAGGTTTTGGGCCCATAAAGGGCGCATTTATTGTCCGATGTCGTCGAAATTCGGGACAGTGAGTTTTGTTAGGCCCTTCGACATCCCTCGTCAATTTGGCCCACATCGTCTATATTTGGATATAGCTGCCATATAGACCGATCTCTCGATTTATGGTTTTGGACCTATAAAAGGCGCTTTTATTGTCCGATGTCGCCGAAATTTGAGTCAGTGAGTTGTGTTAGGCTCTTCGACATATTTCTGCAAATTGACCCAGATCAATTCAGATTTGGATATAGCTGCCATATAGACCGATCTCTCGATTTAAAGTCTTGGCCCCCTAATAGTCGCATTTATAATTCGATTTCGCCGAAATTTGACACAGTGACTTATGTAAGGCTTTTCGACATCCGTGTCGTATATTGTTCAGATCGGTCTATATTTGGATATAGCTATCAAAAAAAAACCATATTTTGTTCCACAAAATTTAACAATGACTTGTGCTTATTAGACCACTCAATGTCCGCCTCGAATATGGTCCAAATCGGACCATATTTCGATAAAACTGCAAATGGGGGCATAAATTATGAATTTTTCTCCGGATTATGATGAATGGCTGTTAGCGTATATATCCGAGGTGGTGGGTATCCAAAGTTCGGTCCGGCCAAACTTGACGCCTACTTATTTCTTTTTATTTTATTTTATTTTTTTTTTTTGATTTATTTTTTCTTAGTCTCCCACTGTGAATCTGTGAACCTATGTTATTGCTTGGTCATTCATCCACTCTCGAATGCTACTCCTCATATTCCGGTGAAAATAAAAACTTTGCTGCGTTTCAAAAATCTTTACAATACCACAGCAGAATAACGTTTTCATTTTATTTGAGTTGGTCTCAAACAAGTTATGATGCTTTTGGGTTCAGGCGTTTTTTTTTTTTTTGCTTGTTTTTGATTTGTGTTTTTTCTCTCCTCTTACTCACCGGCCGGCCGGCGCTTTTGGCAAAAACACATTTGTTAAGGCCACGGTTTTTGCTTTATGTTGTTGTCATGCTTTGCCGGCCCACCAAAACTTGATTCTTTTCAGAAGAAAAAGCCAAAAGCGTCAGACAGACTGCGATATTCGCTGGTCTCAAAGCGAAATGTTTGCTTGGCTGAATGTGTCATTAGTCTCAAAATTGAAAGTGAATTCATTGACAATGTCGTGGGCTGTGGTGGGCCGCTGATTGCACACCGAAAACGCAAAAAACAGCATCCGAACAATTGAGTCATTGAATTTTGGTTCGAAAACAATTTAAACATTTAATTGCCATTGTTTTTTAAATGATGGCCATTTTTTATAAATGAAAACCAAATGAAAGAAAAATATTGAAATCAGCAGGGAAGCATTGTTTTTTTTTCTCTTTAAATGTTGTTATGCTGGCAATACAAACAATTTCTTCCATTAAAGTATAAAAAATATGATGCAGGATGCCGTAACCAAAGCACGTGATAAAATTGGAAAGGTGCAGGTAGCAACTTTACGTTTCCTTATGCTACAAAAGGGGATTAGGTATTAATAACAAATGGAAATCAAATTTGACGGAATATTTGATAACATTACGAATTGGAATTCATTCCGTTGCGCCTTCTTCAACTCTCTAATGTTTTTTTTAGGGAGGGGACACTTCGCCCTGAATGCGGATATCGAATTCGTGCCATTGCAGTCTATGACGCTGGAGGCGTTCGAATCCTGGCGAGAACATCCGACATTTGCGAGGTACAATGCCATGCATGGTCATTTAAAAAATTTTCCCCAAAGAGGTGTCGCACTGCGGGACGCTGTTCGAACTCGGCTAAAAAGGTCCCTTTTCATTGAGTTTAAACTTGAATCGGAAAGCACTCATTGATGTGAGAGAAGTTTGCCCCTGCTAGGTTCCTGGAGTTTTTAAAAATTATGGTAATGAGAATTGCTTTTTAGGGGAGGGATACCACCTCAGACATTTCGACTCAAATATGTATATCAAATTCGTGCTGCATTTCCAAATCCCTTTAATTTGAGCCCCATATTGTCATTGCCGGTAATTATGAACCGTTAGGAGGGTGTTTTGGGTCTGGGGCAGCCACCAGCACTTTGCTCGGACAATAGATATCAAATTTGTTCTTTATTCCCAACGGAAATGAAGTTCAATTTTGGGGAGTGCTTTTGGGGCGTACCGCGAAACACTTGGCTCCATAATTGGATATTAAATTCGTTTTCTACTCTCAGATACCTTTCATTTCAGTCCCATATTTTCATAATGGGTGAAATAACCCATTTGACGTATCTTTAGAAGATAAAGCGCCACCTTGACTTGAGCGCAAATTTTAATGTCATATTCGTAATCTACTCCCAAATACCTTCCATTTGAGTCCCATATAGCCATGGTGGGCTAATATGCCCATTTGGGGGTATTTGGGGGTGGGCGACCTCCCTTTACTTGGACCTAATGTTTTATGCCATATTTGCAATCTACTGCCTAATACTTTTCATTTGAGTCCCATATTGTCATGAACTTCAAATATATCTGTTAAGAGGAGTTTTTGGGTTGGGAGGGGCCCGCTGGGTACTTGTACCCCAATTATAATACCATATTCGTTTTCTGGTCTTCCATACTTTGTGCCCAAAGGACCACCTTCGGATTTGAGTGGCGTTTTTAGAGTAAGGGGGAGGGTCCGCCTCCATCCAATATCTAAAAATTACATTGCCTATGTTTCCTTTCAGACAAACGTACACAATCTATGAAAATTTTAAGAAAATCGGTTCGGATGTATCATGTAGTCATAATGGGTATAATGGCGTTTTTGAGAGGTGGCGTGATCCCCTATACATCGATCTGATTTTGTATGCCAGATTCGAAATCTACTCCCGAATATCTTTTATTTGAGCCCCATATTGATATGAACGTCCAATATATCTGTTTGGGGGAGTTTTGGGGTTGAGGCGGCCCGTTGGGTACTTAGACTTAAATTTTAATACCATATTCGTATTCGACTCTCCAATACCATTCATTTGATACCTATATTATCCAGATCGATCCATTTTTGATTTTGGGTTGTGTTTTTGGCATAAGGGGAAGGGTCCGCTCCCCTTCCGATATCAAAAAATTATATAACTCATGTTTCCTTCCAATATGCGAATATGTCGAGAAAATCGGTTCTACCGTTTTTCAGTCTATACGGAACAAACAAAACGAGTCCCATATATCCATGATTGGCTAATGTGCCCAATTTGGGTCCTTGCGGATCTCAACGTTAATAAATCTCCGGGCCCGGACGGTATACCAACACTTGTTCTTAGTAAGTGTTCTTGGACGCTTGCTCGTCCACTACGCAACCTTTTCAACCATGCTTACCGTGCGGGTGTTTTCCTAGCGCGTTCGAAGGTTGCTAACGTTTAGCTCATCCCAAGAAAGGTGAGGCGAACAACCTTGCGAATTACCGGCCAATTGCGATATGCCCGCGCTCTCCAATGTTAACCATCATCTTGTCAGATATTTAGAGTCCAATGGCCTTCTTAGCAACAGACAGTATGGGTTCCGCAGAAATCGCTCTACGGGAGACCTAATGGCATTTTTGTCGATAGACAGTATGGGTTCCGCAGAAATCACTCTACGGGAGTCCTAATGGCATTTTTGTCGGAACGATGGAGTCGCTCTATCCACCAGTTTGGTGAGAGTAAGGTCGTGGCTCTGGATATCTCCAAAGCATTTGATAGGGTCTGGCACGGTGCACTTTTATCAAAGCTTGTCGCTTTTGGTGTCGCTAAAAAATTCACTGCAATCGTCGATATCTATCGACGGTATAGATATTGAGCAGTCAGATGCTCTTGATGTTCTGGGCATGAAGATACAATGTGATGTCCGTTGGTCAAAACACATATTCGAAGTGTCGAAAGAAACATTCAAGTGTTTGGGCTTTCTTAAGCGGTGCAAGAAATATTTCTCAATATCTATACTACCTACATCAGGCCGAGGATGAAATATAACTCTCATATATAGGCAGGAGCTCCAAAATCATCCTTGGAGCTACTTAACCGGGTTCATCGGAGAGCGATGGTGTTGATTGGGGACAGTAGGGTATCCAACTCTATTGCTTCTCTTGAACATCGTCGGAATGTGGGTAGCGTTGTATTGCTCTATCGTTATTTTCATGGCGTGTGTTCCAGGCGTGTGGAGGCCACCGTAGCGCAGAGGTTAGCATGTCCGCCTATGACGCTGAACGCCTGGGTTCGAATCCTGGCGAGACCATCAGAAAAAATTTTCCGCCGTGGTTTTCCCCTCCTAATACTGGCAACATTTGTGAGGTACAATGTCATGTAAAACTTCTCTCCAAAGAGGTGTCGCACTGCGGCACGCCGTTCGGACTCGGCTATAAAAGGGAGGCCCCTTATCATTGAGCTTAAAGCTTGAATCGGATTGCACTCATTGATATGTGAGAAGTTTGCCCCTGTTCCTTAATGGAATGTTCATGGGCAAAATTTGCAAATTTGCATTGTGTTCCAACGATATTCGTCTTCTTATCCCTGACGTTAGGATGTTCATGGGCAAAATTTGCAAATTTGCATTGTGTTCCAGGGATATTCGTCTTTTTATCCCTGACGTTAGGATGTTTACCAGGAATACAGGACTTGCCAGGAACTCACACCCGTTTGTAATTGATTGGCCAGTCGACCGAACCATGCATTACCGAGAGTATTCATTTTTCGCCCGAACCATTCGTATATGGAATCGACTTCCGGCTAATGTCTTTTCCACAGACACTGACGTTCAGAAATTTAAGACTAATATCAATAAACACTACTCCCTATTTCCCCCTCCAACCCTAAAATTTCCTAATTGCCAACGCTATGCACTGCATATATAGGGGACATCCCCTGCGTGTTGGTTACGTGAAAAAAAAAATAAAATAAATTATGAAGCCTTTTCTTACTTCCTGGCCATATTCGAAATCTACTCCCGAATACCTTTCATTTGAGTCCCATTGTGTCGTGATCGTCAAATAAACCTATTTTAAGGGGTTTTAAGACTGGGGCGGCCCCCCAGGTACTTTGACCCAACTTTTATTATTTTCTATTCGTACTCTACTCTTGAATACCATTCATTTGAATCCCATATTGTCCCGATCGTTCCACTTTTTTTTGGGGTAGTACTTTTGAGGTAAGGGGGAGGGTCCGCCCCCTCCCTATATCGAAAAATTATATAGTCTATGTTTCCTTACAGACCTACCTACACAATCTGTAAAAAATTCTGTGCAAATCAAATTTCATAAAATATTTTCTGAATTTAAATACAAAAAGGCAATATTTTAGAAAAAATTTAACATTGACACAAATTTTGCTTAATATAAAATTTTGTTGAAATCTCCGAGTAAAAATCAAATTTTTGTAAAATTTCTATAAATACTATGATTTTGGCGAAAAGGTTAAATTATTACTTTAATATCTTTGTATAACAATTTTCTTTATCAAATAAAATTTCGATGGAATTTTCTATTAATTCAAAAATATTCATAAAATTTTTATCCAATTGATTCTTTTCCAAGAAAAACTTTTGCTTTGTTAATTTGTATTCAGCCTTCAGTCAATTCAATTGAAAGTGGTCACTTATTATTGGATATGATATCAATTACTGGGGTAGTTAACCATGCGATAACCCATCAACCAATCGATTCTTATATGTGGTCATATGTTTTTGTTTTATTTATGCTTTTACTTTTTGGCCTTTTTAGCCAAATACACGTTCGTGATGTTCTCAATGCGATTGCTTTTGACATTGTTATGGTCTTTTAGGTTGCTGACTTTGGCAGTTGATTAACCTGAGGGCTCGTAATTTTGCGTGTTTCGGTTTCCAGTTTCGTCACGTTATCATTTTGTGGTCTAAACGTTGGCCGCAACAACTCGGCCACCAGAGAAAACAACCAAGAGTTCGGTTTCTAAAACGCAAAGAAAACCAAAAAATTTGCGATATGCATAAATTTTGTTGCTATGTTTACTACCCTATTGAAGATTGTGTTTTTTCTTTGCACTTTTAACTAAACTCAACTGTTTATGATACAAAATTGTATTTTGCTTAAAGGAAATTGAACTGCCTTTAGTATCGCACCCATTCTTGGAATTAAATTAAGTATTGTTAAAATTTCGATTTAATAGCTACATCAACAATAATTCAATTGATAATGTCTAAAGTCGAAGTGGTATTATTGGGACAGGTAATGCCAGCAAATGGTTAAAATGCCTGATACAAAGATAAATGAATATTGATTTTCAGTTGTTTTGAGTTTGCGGGAAAATCTTGTAATAATTTTAAAAATTAAAAAAATAGGTGAAAGGCTTTTCTTTACTAAAACTTGATAATGTGATAGGAAGTTTCGACGAAATCTTTAATACAAAAAATTTTCTTTGAGAATATAATTTTTCTAAATTTTTCGTAAAAATTATTTTTTTTCAATTTTTTATAGAAAACAATTTCGATGAAAATTCTATTAAATCGTATATATAAAAATCAATTTTTGCTTGTTTGTCGGTTTGTGTGTTTGTGTCTTTCTTATAGACTTAAAAATGGCTGAACCTGATTTCTTGAAATTTTTACAAATGGTGTATAATGATCCTGTGTATACCTAAAGGGTAGAGGGGGGGGGCGGACCCTCCCCCTTACCCCAATTTTTAGAAACGCCAGATGTGGGTGATGGGTGGAGCGATTTAAGCGAAATTTTGTGTGCTTTCTTATAATAACCTAAAAGTAAAAATTTGGTACCCAAATTTCGGATTGGGTACCTTGGGGGGGCAGCCCCACTCTAAAACCCACCAAACATATATTTAGACCAATCACGACAATATGGAACTCAAATGAAAGGTATTTGGGATAAGAAAACGTATCTGATATCCAATTGTCTGACGAAATGTTAGGGGGACCATCGCAACCCCCAAAAGACCCCTAAATCGGACATATTTACCGACCATGGCAATTTGGGATTCAAGTTTAAGGTATTTGCGAGTAGAATACTAATTTGTTATCCAAATGTTCAACCAAGTTTCTGGGGGTCCACCCCTTCCCCAAAACACCCCCCAAACAGGACTTATTTACTGACCATGACAATATGAGGCTTAAATAAAAGGTATCTGAGTGTAGAATACGAATCTGATATCCAAATGTGGGACCAAGTGTTTTGGGGCCGCCCCTCCCAAAGAAGACAAATTCACGACCTGAGCAATATGGTGCACAAATGAAAGGTCTTTGGGAGTAAAGCACGAATTTGATATGAATATTCGGGAAAAAAGTGTCTATGAGGCCACCATACTCCCATAACACCACCCATATAGGAGGTATTTGCTGACAATTCCAATATGGGGCTGTAATAAGAGGTTTTATCGGAAAAACGGTAAAGGCAGCTTTATCTAAATATGGTCCGATTTGGCCTGTTCAAGAACTTAACCAGCGTGCATCAAAAAGACGTATCCGTGCCAAATTTCAGCTCAATATCTCAATTTTTGAAGACTTTAGAGTGATTAAAACAGACCGACGGGCAGACATACGGACATCATTAAATCGTCTTATAATTTTTCGACGATCCGAAATATATAATATACTTTGTAGGGTCAGAAATTGATATTTCGATGCGTTGCAAACGGAATGAGTAAATGAATATACCCCCTATCCTACGGTGGTGGTATTGTATTGTATTGGATGCGATGTCATGTGTACAAGCAATCTGTATCAGGTAGTTTCTTTACAATAATATTCGACCTAAAGTAACCAAAACAAGTAGTAGGCTTAGATCTGGCGATTTAGGCTCTTCAGCCCACAAAAGCTTCTTTTAGTACCCGAGTTCGCTGAAAAACAGTGAGTTGAACTAGGCCTCTTAATGTCCGAACCGAGTATGATTCACATAAGACTATAGATATAGCTGTCATATAGATCGATCTTCCGACGTAGGGCCTTAATCCGATTAAAAGCGTGTTTATTGCCCGATTTCGCTGAAATTGGAGAATTTTACTTTAGAATGGGTATCCAAAATTTAGTACTGTCGAAATTAATGTTTTTTTATTTGCTTTGGGTTACATCCAATCAAAAATTTGCTTCAATTTTTTCACCCATCGCCGATCTGATGTTTCTGAAATTTTTTCGTAAGAGCACCTGCATTAGATATCCCCATAGGAAGGGGGCAAACTAACTTCGTCATTCCAAAATATTGCTAACTTTAGAAGGAGTAACACTAGGTAGCGTACTTGGCTTACCACTGCAAACGGTCGTGGTTCCAATTCCCACCATAGGCTTGTTCTGTCACTACTGTTAAAGTTGTCTAAGTGAAAACAGACTGCCACTCTAACCTGACCTAACCAAACGCTAGATCCTTGACATTTTCGAGAAATTCATATGCGTGTGAAAATTCGTGTATCGGGTGGGATTGTTATTAGGACAAATCGGTCCATGTTTCAGTATAACTGTCATATCGACCTTCCAACTTGACATCTTCAGCCTTTAGAGGGCGCAACTATTACCCGAACTATTACCTGAAAACTTGCACGTTTTGTTTTGTTATGACTTTTTCGGTCCATAACTTGATACAATACGGCCCATAACTCGATATGGCTCCTATATAAATCGTTCTCCTTATTTGAAAAAGTCTTCGTCAAATGCGATCCATGCTGGAGGGTATATAAGATACGGCCCGGCCTAAATAACAGGTTTTTGCTGTTTTCCTTATTGCTAATGGAATTCATTCCAATTCTCAAACTTACAGCTCTGCTTAAAATTGTGTGAAATACTGTTCCTCAAACATGTTTACTTCTGAATGGGAAAATATGGAAGAGTCATTTAGAAGGTAGACTAGTGCTAAGATTTCTATGCCTTTAGTAATCTGAAGCTTGAGTAAGCGGTTGTGAGTAAAGGCAGGCTTCATTATGTGTTAACTATGCTAAAAATCCATGTTGGTTATAGTGGGTTGCCCAAAAAGTAATTGCGGATTTTTCATGTAGTCGGCGTTGACAAATTTTTTCACAGCTGGTGACTCTATAATTGCATTCTTTCTTCTTCCGCAATTACTTTTTGAGCAACCCAATGTAAGTAGGAAAGATTCAATACAATTACAATTACTCATCTTCAACTCTCTTCAAACCAGCAGCATAGCCTTAGAACTAACACTGTCGTAAAAATGTTGTATTGTGTTGCTTAAATTTTAGCCCTGAACCTCCACACTTTCTAACCTTTACTCGATCCTTAAGTCGAATGTTATTTTTTAACAAAAAAAAAATATTGCGCCTATCTTGGTTGTTAAATTAAAGTAAGTGGCCAAAAAATCCCCATCATCACCTGAAGTCTTAATTAAATGTTGGCCTATGAAAATTTATAACCTATTTAGGCCCAAATGAGTTATACTCATAATTGGTTTATACTCTTATAAGGTAAAACCATTTTGTCTAAACCTTTTATGGTCTTCCTTGACACCATTCAAATTTTCATAAATTTAAATGTATTCTTCACATTGCCCCAGACAAGGTGATAAAATATGCATGTTCACTTTAAGCTTACTCTCAGACATGACTTTGGTGCTTTTGTTTTTGGTATTGTAGGCCTTAGAAATTCAGTTTGTATCGTGGGTGTATGAATGGATACAACTGATGGACGCAGTGTGGCTCAGTCATGAACGGAAATCAGCATAAATTAAACCGTTTCGTCTTTCATCCACTACAATAATTTGTCGTTAGAATTCATGTTTCATGGCTCATCATAGATGAATTTGGTTGTTTTTTTATTATTGATGTTTTTTTCCTAACCCACTGACCAATAAACCAACAAACTATATATGGTAAATTTGATTTTGGTGACATATGGCAGGGCTCAGTTTTTGGTCATATGATTTTATATGAGGCAATTAGTCAGAGATCTGCTACTGTTTTAAATTAAAAACATATTGGAGTGTACTGAACTAGATTTTGAATGTATTAAAACTTTGCTAAATAGGAGAAAGAAATGCAAGGGAGGGTTTTCCTTACCCTAAGACATACCTACATTAAGTCCATAGACAAACAAGTATGTCAATTAAAATGAATTTTTTTATCAGTTGAACTAAAGGGTGATTTTTTAGCTGGTTTAAACAGCTCACGCACGTTTCGTATTTTGTTTCACTGTCAAACATATTCAGTTTGGTCTATAATTTAACCATGAATCGTCTTGCAAACGAACAACGCTTGCAAATTATTGAATTTTATTTTAAAAAGGCGTGCTCTGTTAAGAAAGTTCATCGCACGCTTCATCCATTGAGCGACGAAGTTTATTTTTGGCTCAATGGGAGAATCGCCGATTTTGGAGTGAAGATCAGCCATAAGCATTGCAAGAGCTACTAATGCATCATTGGACCGTACTTCTTCAAAGTTGATGCGTATCGTAACGTAACTGTAGATGGTATCGCTAGCATTAGACGATATGCAACTTTTTTCCCAAAATGCAAAAGCTTGACTTTGGTATTGGTAAATGCATGCTCTGTTATCAAAGTTCATCGCACGCTTCTTCCATTGAGCGACGAAGCTCATTTTTGGCTCAATGGGTACGTAAATAAGCACAATTGTCGATTTTGAAGTGAAGATCAGCCCGATGCACATTTTGGTGCGGTTTATGGGCTGGTAGCATCATTGGACCGTACTTCTTCAAAGATAATGCGAATCGTAACGTAACTGTGAATGGTGATCGCTACCGTGAGATGATATCCAACTTTTTTTTGCCCAAAATACAAGAGCTGGACTTGCATGTCATGTGGTTTCAACAAGACGGCGCAACACGCCTCACAGCACGCGTATCAATGGACTTTTTAGGAGGGGAGTTTGGTGAACATTTTATTTTATGTTTGGGACCGGTCAATTGGCCGCCTAGATCGTGCGATTTAACGCCCTTATCCTATTTTTTGTGAGGCTATGTTAAAGCTCTTGTCTATACAGACAAGTCCGCTTCAATTGACGCATTGGAAGACAACATTGAAGCATTTATCCGTGAGATACCGGCCGAAATGTTGGAAAGAGTGTGCTAAAATTGGACTAAGCGGATGGACCACTTAAGGCGCAGTCACGTTCAATATTTGCGTGAAATAATCTTCAAAAATAAAATTATATGGACCGTACTATTGATTCAAATAAAGATTTCATTAATTTTTCTACATTTTATGACATTTTGTACACTGCCGCCTCAGTGTACAACACACTGCTAGAACAACAACAATTTTTTATACCCACCACCGTAGGATAGGGAGTATATTCATTTAGTCATTTCGTTTTCAACGCATCGAAATATAAATTTCCGTCCCTACAAAATATATATATTTCGGATCGTTGTAAAATTCTAAGACGATTTAACGATGTCCGTGTGTCTGTCCGTCTGTTGTAATAACTCTAGAGCCTTAAAAAATTGAGATATTGGGCTGAAATTTGGCACAGATACGTATTTTTGATGCACGCTGGTTAAGTTTTTGAACGGGCCAAATAGGACCATACTTGGATATAGCTGGTATATAGACTGATTTTCCGATAAAGGGTCGAATGCCCTAAAAACTTTAGTTTTTACCCGATTTCGCTGAAACAGTGAGTAGTTTAAAGTCTCCCGACAACTAAACCAAATATGATTCAGATCGGACTATATTTAGATATAGCTGCCATATAGACCGATCTCCTGATAAAGGGTCTGAAGACCATAAAAGCTTTATTTATTACCCGATTACGCTAAAATTTGCAACAGTTGGTTATTTGAAGCCTCCCGACGTCCGATGTTAATATGGATTAGATCGGTCCATGCTTAGATATACCTGCCATATAGACCGATCTGCCGATAAAGGGTCTGAAGCACGTAAAAGCTTTATTTTTCATCCGATTTTGCTAAAATTTGAAACAGTGGGTTATTTTTAGCTTCCTGACACCCGACCTAAATATGGTTCAGATCGGACTATATGTAGATATAGCTGCCATATAGACCGATCTGCCGATAAGGGGTTTGAAAACCATAAAAGTTTTATTTATTACCCGATTTCGTAGACAGTGGGTTATTTTAAGCCTCCCGACATGCGACCTTAATATGGATTAGATCGGTTCATATTTAGATATACTGCCTTATAGATCGATCTGCCGATAAGGGGTCTGAAGCCAATAAAAGTTTTATTTCCCGATTTCGCTGAAATTTGAAACAGTGAGTAGATTAAGACCTCCCAACATCCGACCTTAATTTGGTTCAGATCGGTTCATAATTGGATATATCTGCCAAAAAGACCAATATTTTGTTCTAAAAAATTTAATAGTGACATATGTGTTAAACCACTCAATGTCCGTGCCGAATTTGAGTGCTTAAGTTATCCAATTTTACCGGATTATGACGAAATGGGGTTTACATATATACCCGAAGTGGTGGGTATCCAAAGATCGGTCCATCCGAACTTAATGCCTAGTTACTTGTTTTTTATAATTTTTCAAGTTTTTGCCTGTTAGGGCGAAGGTCATTAAATTTTACAATTGTTCGAGCTCAATGATCGGGGGTTGAAAACCAGAGATCGCAAGACACACCAACCACTAGGGGACGCGTTTGGTCTTTGGTTAGGAAGGAAGGCTTTTCAATCAGATTAGGTGTGATGGCTTCAAGGGCCGTGCGTTGGTATGTTGTATTTGAATCGTATTTATTGCGAAAACGCATCTCTGATACAATTACCACATTAAACACGCTCGAAAACCCTGTCTATTAGCTGTACTTTTTCCCAATGCATGCGTTTTTATCACCTTTATTTTCAGGTATCTAACAACCAGTTCGTTTCCAATTAAATGGTAGAGAGTTTGAAAACTTTTTTCATTCCAAATATTTCAATCATCCTAACGACTCGTATCGTTTGCATGAATTATTGCAAAATTATAGTTTGAACTCTTGATTAACATTCCATTGAAGGTTAGTTTTTACGACTTTTTAAAAGCTTCGCACTGCTACAGAGCGACTATTACTTCCATGCATACTGTTATCCAATTTTACCGGATTATGACGAAATGGGGTTTACATATATACCCGAAGTGGTGGGTATCCAAAGATCGGTCCATCCGAACTTAATGCCTAGTTACTTGTTTTTTATAATTTTTCAAGTTTTTGCCTGTTAGGGCGAAGGTCATTAAATTTTACAATTGTTCGAGCTCAATGATCGGGGGTTGAAAACCAGAGATCGCAAGACACACCAACCACTAGGGGACGCGTTTGGTCTTTGGTTAGGAAGGAAGGCTTTTCAGCCAGATTAGGTGTGATGGCTTCAAGGGCCGTGCGTTGGTATGTTGTATTTGAATCGTATTTATTGCGAAAACGCATCTCTGATACAATTACCACATTAAACACGCTCGAAAACCCTGTCTATTAGCTGTACTTTTTCCCAATGCATGCGTTTTTATCACCTTTATTTTCAGGTATCTAACAACCAGTTCGTTTCCAATTAAATGGTAGAGAGTTTGAAAACTTTTTTCATTCCAAATATTTCAATCATCCTAACGACTCGTATCGTTTGCATGAATTATTGCAAAATTATAGTTTGAACTCTTGATTAACATTCCATTGAAGGTTAGTTTTTACGACTTTTTAAAAGCTTCGCACTGCTACAGAGCGACTATTACTTCCATGCATACTGTTATCCAATTTTACCGGATTATGACGAAATGGGGTTTACATATATACCCGAAGTGGTGGGTATCCAAAGATCGGTCCATCCGAACTTAATGCCTAGTTACTTGTTTTTTATAATTTTTCAAGTTTTTGCCTGTTAGGGCGAAGGTCATTAAATTTTACAATTGTTCGAGCTCAATGATCGGGGGTTGAAAACCAGAGATCGCAAGACACACCAACCACTAGGGGACGCGTTTGGTCTTTGGTTAGGAAGGAAGGCTTTTCAACCAGATTAGGTGTGATGGCTTCAAGGGCCGTGCGTTGGTATGTTGTATTTGAATCGTATTTATTGCGAAAACGCATCTCTGATACAATTACCACATTAAACACGCTCGAAAACCCTGTCTATTAGCTGTACTTTTTCCCAATGCATGCGTTTTTATCACCTTTATTTTCAGGTATCTAACAACCAGTTCGTTTCCAATTAAATGGTAGAGAGTTTGAAAACTTTTTTCATTCCAAATATTTCAATCATCCTAACGACTCGTATCGTTTGCATGAATTATTGCAAAATTATAGTTTGAACTCTTGATTAACATTCCATTGAAGGTTAGTTTTTACGACTTTTTAAAAGCTTCGCACTGCTACAGAGCGACTATTACTTCCATGCATACTGCAATGCAGTATGCGATTATACTCGAGTATATTTTGTTTTTGCCTCTAATTAAATAGCAAAACAATTATTATGTACAGTAATTATAAGGTAATTTGAAATTGTTTACGTTGAATAGTAAATATAGACACAAATGCTTTTTGTTCAGAGTCTTAGATGCTTTAATCGCTATTTTGTTTTGGCAAACACAATCAGCAGGAGAATGGTTTTTACATGCTAACGCCAACTGCTCTAAGTCGTTTCTATATTTTTTATACCCACCACCATAGGATGGGGGTATATTCATTTAGTCATTTCATTTGTAACACCTCGAAATATTCGACTAAGACCCCATAAAGTATATATGTTCCATGTCCATCCGTCCGTCTGTCGAAATCACGATAGTGGTCGAACGTGTAAAGCTGCCGCTTATAATTTTGCACAGATACTTAATATTGATGTTGGTCGTTGGGGAGTGCAAATGGGCCGTATTGGTTCTGATTGAGATATAGGTACCATATAAACCGATCTTCCGATTTGACTTCTGAGCCCCTGGAAGCCGCAATTTTTTTCCGATTTGGCTGACATTTTTAGCTGTGGTTTTCCCCTCCTAATGCTGGCAAGATTTGTACGGTACTATGCCATGTAAAACTTCTCTCCAAAGAGGTGTCGCACTGTGTCAAGGGAGGACCCTTATCATTGAGCTTAAAATTTGAATCGGACTGCACTCATTGATATGTGAGAAGTTTGCCCCTGTTCCTTACTGGAATGTTCATGAGCAAAATTTGCATTTGCAATTTATAAAGCCTTCAGTGTCTGTGTTGCAGCAAAATAAAGAAAGAAAGAAACCCAGAGTAGGATTGCAGACAGCGGAGCCCGAATTTTTTGACTGGCTGCTTGTGTTCTACCACTACCTTGAAATAATCAAGTAACAGAAAATCTCGAACTAGGGTTTACTATGGGTTCAACTCACTACCCTTGGCTGGACTTTAATGGAGGACAGCGTGGCACAGAGTAGCATGTTCCCTGTTCCCATGTTCCCGGGTTCCCTGTTCTATGATGTGTTTGTAGTGTCACTGTCATTTTTCATCCTGCTCGCCATTATCATAGACCAAGTCAATTTTTCTATATATTTTCGGATTTATGATGAAAATAGGCATTCTCCACGTCAAAATGGGTGATTACACTTACTTTCAAAAATTATGGATTTTAAAAAGATACACACCCACTAGTCCACCCCCACTTAAAAGCTTCAATAGGTTAGGCTTTAGTTTAAACTGGTATTTTAATTGCTTTCATATACTCTGCATAAAAGCCAATTATAAAATGTCTGTAAAACATTTACAGTAGCTTAGATCGGCGGTTGATGTGCCTACCTCAATAAATAATCACCATGTCTTGGAAATCTTTTCAGTAAGAGTTATAACCAGTGGCTATAAATTCACTTGCCAACCATTTAAGTACACTGAGGAAAACGAAAGGCATATATCAAGAAAAAATTTGTAAAGGTTAGATTATGGTTGCAGCCAACGAAACAGATTCACAAAGACAATTCATTGCCTAATGAGTTAGTGCTGGAGATTTTTGTTCTGTAATGACAGTCACTAGTATCGTAATGGTAATAGAGGTTCTGGTTTTCTCGAAATAATATTAATTTCTTCTCTCTTGCTGAGCTAAGAAGAGTTAGGGAGACTTATTGAGCTATGTTTCAAAACAAAAGCGTGCTCTACACCGTACTCAATAGTCTTTGGGTATGTATGACACCTTAATCAATTTGACAAAGGTGCTGATGAAGTTACATGGCGTAACAGAAATTGCGATCCACTAACCAGTCAAAGTGTTTTGAATAAAATCACACACTTGCTCAACTCTTATAAGTTCTTTTCTATGCTATTCTTTGAATAGAAAAGCATTGAATATGATCTCGAGCTGGAAGATGTTCGAAAAATCACGAAAATAATAATATAAAAAAAAAATAGTTAAAAGCTCTTGAAACTCAATAAATCTATTAACAAATATAAAATGCGTAAAATATATGAAAACGACCTTCACAACTATTTAAATTGGTATAACTTTTGTTGCAATTAAAACTTACTTTGCAAAGTTTCATAGTGCTCATTAGTGATTTCTTTGACTTTCTTAAATCAAATATTTGAATAAATTATTTTTAATGAATTTTAGATTTTTAAGCCGAAAACACTTTAATACACTGAAAAAAATATTTGTTCTCATTTTAAAGATTCGAGCCGAAGATTAGTAAACCTAATTTAAAAATGGTGAATTTTTAACTGTATAAGGAAACATTTCCTTTGAAGAAAAATATTTTCCTATTTATTAATGATTTTAGTAAATAAATCCTTAAATTTGTGTCCTGAAAATTTGAAACGGATGGTCATGTCATATTATTATTATATATTATTATTAGGTTAGGTTGAAAAGAGGGTGCAGATATTAATACGTCCCATGCCACTATGGACATACACCTAAGACAGTAATCGGCTTGTTGTGTGCTCTTAAAACTATAAAGTAACCTTTAAAAAGAAAATTTTAAGTTAGGAATTCCGTGCTACTTACAAAATCCTCAATTGTTTTCGATACCACTCCCTTAAGTTGGTTCATGTCTGATAATGTGTCTCCATCTAAGTACCGGTATCTGTTGGACGCGAAATCCGGGTAATGACAAAGGAACTGCTCCAACGTCTCATCATTTTCCCCGCATGCCTTACACATGCTATCATTTGTCGCACCTATGTTACATAAGTGAGCTCGTAGTCCTATGTATCCCGTTATGATACCAATAGCTATACTGACCTTCTTCTTGCTTCCTTTCAGTAATAGCCTCGTCTTTTCACGATCTGGATCCCCCCCATAGGATTTTCGCCGTCCTACCGACCTACCGTTGCATGCGCATTCGTCGCCCACTCCCTTAACTGGGACTGCGTCGACCCGAAAGGCTTCGGTTTAAGCAAGTTTATTGACGACAGTCCTCTGGCCTTCACCGCCAAATCGTCTGCCCTTTCATTTCCCCTTACTCCGTTATGGCCCGGAACCCATACGATGCGGATTTTGCCATCCTCAGAGAAGGCGTTAATCTCCTTGTTACACTGCAAGGCTGTTCGTGACCTTACCGTCCTGGCTGTTATTGCCCTTATGGCAATTTTACTGTCGGCAAAGATGTTTAGACTCGACGTCCTCGCGTTAGCACCACACAACTTCACGCATTCCGTGATCGCCCGGATCTCCGCCTGCAAGACCGTATTATGATCAGGTAGTCTAAAACAGATCTCAGTCCCTGGGTTCTCAATGTAAACCCCTAGGCCCACTCTGTCCTCTAGCTTTGATCCATCCGTATAGCATGATCTTCCAGATGGCAATACTAGATTTCCGTCAATCCAAGACTGTGCCAATGGCAGCAGTGCGTCGCACTCGACTTCAAGGTTCTTCTCAGGCATCCGATCGGAAACCTCTTCCCTTCCTTCCAGGATTTCTTGCTTCGTCTCGATTATACCGCGATGGTATGAGCTGTTCCCATCCTCAATCCATTCTCCCATCGCCTTAAGTCTCATAGCCGCAGTGGCTGCCTCACATTTAATTTGTATGTCAATGGGTCGGATATCTAGAATGTCTCCAGTGCCCTAGTGGGCGTGGTCTTCATCGTACTGCTATGTTCTCTGAATCTGTTGTATGGTCCTTATGTTGCACTTTTTCTCCATAGCAGTCCCCATAACTACTGAGGCGTAAGTAAGTATTGGTCTAATCACGCTCCTGTAGAGCCAGTGGACTATCTTCGGATTCAGGCTCCATTTCGAGCCTACGGCCCGTCTACATAGTACCCAACATCTGTGAGCCTTCTCAGTACACTCCTGAATGTCACACTTCAAATTCAGTTTCCTCTCCTAGATCACACCTAAGTATTTGACCTTGTCAGATATTGAGGAAACGTGGTGCGTTAAATTCACCCACCTTTGTCTTCCTCGTGAACAGGCATATTTCAGTCTTCTCTGGGTCAACATTAAACCCTCTGGGTCTAGCCCCGTCATATGCCATATGCAAGACCATTTCGGCCCTTTTGCATAGCTCGTTCGGATCCTTACTCCTTAGAAGTATTATAACATCGTAGAAGACGGGTTCAAATCCCTCCTCAGTCAGCATACGTAATAGGTCATTTATGGTGGTCACCCATAGGAGTGGCGATCCAGTCTCTAAGGACCGGGTTCACCCAGTACTGTTCTAGGGATTGGATCAGTGTGTCGGTCCGCACATTGTTAAAAGCCCCCTCGATGTCAATGTTTACCACCAGTGTGTACGTTGTGGCATCGAAGGATTTTTTCTATTTTATGCACAACCTCATGCAGGGCAGTCTCCACCGACCATCCCTTGACATAGGCATGCTGTTTGTATTTGAGCAGTTCGCTGGATGTCCTACTCTTTATCGCGGTGTCCACAATACGTTCCAAGGTTTTGAGTAGAATGGATGTAAGGCTTATGGTGTCGCATAACTTGCCTTGCCGGGCTTGGGTATAAACAACACCCTTGCCTCCTGCCAGGCTTTCGGAGTATATGAAAGTCCTATGCACGCTGTGAAGATGTTGGCCAGACGAGGCGCCAGATAGTCTGCCTCTTTCTGTAGTAACGCCGGAAATATACCATCAGGTCCGGGCGACTTAAATGGTTTGAAGCTCCTCAAGGATTCCTTCACCATAAATTCCGTTATTATAAACCTTCGATCAACGTCCTTCTTCCAAGATTCCGGTGTCTCCGTTAGTCCCTTCGTATACTGGGGAAAATAGGTTTTCATCAAAAGCCTCAACATGTTCTCCGTTGTCTCTGCTCTCACTCCTATGTCGTCTTCTATGCTTGGACAATCTTAATTATCTTGCCCAAGTCTTCTTCTGAGTAGCCTTCCGAGTTTTGTCCAATTGGTTTTCAACTTATTGTGGAAGCTTATCGGATTCGGCGCTGGCCGTGCTATTCTAAACCTAATGTACCGATGGTCAGAAAAAGAGTGTGACATGGAGACCTTCCAATTCTGTCATGTTAGTAAATATGAAATTATATTTATAAAGGGTGATTTTTTTGAGGTTAGGATTTTCATGCATTAGTATTTGACAGATCACGTGGGATTTCAGACATGGTGTCAAAGAGAAAGATGCTCAGTATGCTTTGACATTTCATCATGAATAGACTTACTAACGAGCAACGCTTGCAAATCATTGAATTTTATTACCAAAATCAGTGTTCGGTTCGAAATGTGTTCATTCACCGTAACGTTGCGTCCAACAGCATCTTTGAAAAAATACGGTCCAATGATTCCACCAGTGTACAAACCACACCAAACAGTGCATTTTTCGGGATGCATGGGCAGTTCTTGAACGGCTTCTGGTTGCTCTTCACTCCAAATGCGGCAATTTTGCTTATTTACGTAGCCATTCAACCAGAAATGAGCCTCATCGCTGAACAAAATTTGTCAAATTTCGAACCGAACACTGATTTTGGTAATAAAATTCAATGATTTGCAAGCGTTGCTCGTTAGTAAGTCTATTCATGATGAAATGTCAAAGCATACTGAGCATCTTTCTCTTTGACACCATGTCTGAAATCCCACGTGATCTGTCAAATACTAATGCATGAAAATCCTAACCTCAAAAAAATCACCCTTTAGATAGCATCTTTATTTAAAAGTTTTAGCTCTTTGGCTCGTTTTCATTGCTAAAATCCTACGAATAAGGAAAAATCTTAAATTTTGGAACAACTTTTTTTTTCAGTGTAGACTAAATCTTTTGAGTACATATTGAAAGATCTCAAACTTGAACTAGTCACGGACATTAGTAAAGTAAAAAACCTTGCATTGCATGTAAAGTGTTTGAAAGTGGATGAAAATAATGAAAAATGTCTAACAAATCCAGACAATCAAAAATTTAATGGAGCAACCATACCAGACAAGGAGCATAACGAAGGAGCTCCACATTTGAACAAAAAAAAAAAAAAAAAACAGCAAAAAAATAAACGTGTCTGGTTTACCTTAGCATTTACATTTAAGTGCATTGTGTGTCCACTTTCAAGTTAGTTTTTTTAGACTACTGTGTGGCACAGAGAACACATGACAGTTAGCCTGACATTCGAAAATTTAATGGAATTGTTGAATGCAAACAAACAAATCGTAAACCGTTAGGCGGAAACACAGTGGAAAAAAAATTTCAAAATTTGGTGATTTCAATAGATTTATTGTATCCTATATTTATATCCTCCACCATAGGATGGGCGGTATACTAGTTTCGTCATTCTGTTTGCAATATATCGAAATATTGATCTATGCCCCATAAAATATAAATATTCTTGATTGTCTCGACGAGTCGCACTAGCCATGTTTGTTCGTCGGCCGAAATCACGATAGCGGTTGAATGCGTAGCTAGCCTCTTAAATTTTTCTCAGATACATACAATTTATATATGTCGTTGGGTATTGCAAATGGGCCATATCGGTTTAGATTTTGATATGGCTCCCGTATAAACCGATCGCCCGATTTGACTTCTTGAGACCCTGGAAGCCGAAATTTTTGTCCCATTTGGCTGAAATGCGGTGTTCTGTTATGACTTCCAACAACTGTGCCTTGTACGGTTTACATCGGTCCATAACCAGATTTAGCTCCCATATAAACCGATCTTCCGATTTGACATCTTGAACCCCTGGAAGCCGCAATTTTCGTTCGATTTTGCTGAAATTCAAAAACAAAAAGTTGCATTAGGGGCCACAATATTCAAATCGAATATGGACCATATCGGACCATATTTACATATAGCTGCCATATAGACCGATATGCCGGTTGAGGGTCTTAAGCCCGTAACAGGCGCATTTATAATCCGATTTCGATGTATGTAGAAACAGTTTGAAGCCTCCTGACATCCGACTCATATTTGGTTCAGATCGAACTACATTTAGATATTGGTGCCATATACATCGATCTGCCGATTTAGGGTCTTAAGCCCACAAAAGCCGCAATTATTATCCGATTCCGCTGAAATTCTAAATAGTAAGTTGATTAGTGCATACCGATATCTGTCCCAAATATGGTTTATTATTCCGATATAGCTACTATTGGGTTGCCCAAAAAGTAATTGCGGATTTTTTAAAAGAAAGTAAATGCATTTTTAATAAAACTTAGAATGAACTTTAACTTTTAATCAAATATACTTTTTTTACACTTTTTTTCTAAAGCAAGCTGAAAGTAACAGCTGATAACTGACAGAAGAAAGAATGCAATTACAGAGTCACAAGCTGTGAAAAAATTTGTCAACGCCGACTATATGAAAAATCCGCAATTACTTTTTGGGCAACCCAATATATAGACCGATCTGCTGATTTCGCTAAAAGTTGAAATAGTGAGTTGATTAAAGCCTTCCGATATGTTACTCGAATATGGTTCAGATCGGACAGTATATAGATATATCTGTCATATAGACCCATCCGCCAATTAAGAGTTTTAATTCCATAAAAAGCGAATTTGTGCCCGATTTCGTTGAAACGGTGACTTGTATAAGAGTTCTCGGGACCTGAATAAAACATGATCCAGAGCAGACCCTATTTAGATATAAGTATGGATATGATAATGGAGTTGTAATAAATTAAGATGATTAACATATCCTGGTGGTGGGTATCCAAAGTTCGGCACACCCGAACTTAGGACGTTTATGTTTGGTTTTTTGTTTTATTTAATTTTGTTTATTTGGTATTATTCTTTTTTTAAAATTTTATTTTATAAAATTATTGCATTTTATAATAAAGGACCGGTCAATTTGTAGCATAGATCGTGCGATTTAACGCCTTAAGACTATTTTTTGTGGGGCTATGTTGAAGCGCATGAGACACAGTCCCAGTCAACATTTGCATGAAATAATCTTCAAGCATTATATTATATGGACCGTTCTTTCGATTCAAATAAAGATTTCATGCAAATTTTTTAAAAACTTTTCTATAGTTCTAAAAAAATCTCCTTTTATTTCATATCAATTATTTTTTATTTTATTTTAGTTTTTTTTAACTTTATTTTATTTTATATTAATTTAAATGTATTTGTTTTTTTTATTATTATCTTATTGTATTTTATTTTAATTTATTTTTTTATTTTATTTTATTTTAATTTATATTATTTTATTTTATATTATTTTTTTATTTTATTTTATATTTTTATTAATTTTTATTTTATTTTATATTTTTATTTTTATTTAATTTAATTTAATTTAATTTTTTTTATTTTATTTTATTTTATTTCATTTTATTTTATTTTATTTTTTTTTTATTTTATTAAATTTTTTTTTTTCATTTTATTTTATTTTATTTTATATTATTTTATTTTATATTATTTTATTTTATTTTATTTTATTTTATTTTATTTTATTTTATTTTATTTTATTTTATTTTATTTTATTTTATTTTATTTTATTTTATTTTATTTTATTTTATTTTATTTTATTTTATTTTATTTTATTTTATTTTATTTTATTTTATTTTATTTTATTTTATTTTATTTTATTTTATTTTTATTTTGTTTTATTTTATTTTATTTTATTTTATTTTATTTTATTTTATTTTATTTTATTTTATTTTATTTTATTTTATTTTATTTTATTTTATTTTATTTTATTTTATTTTATTTTATTTTATTTTATTTTATTTTATTTTATTTTATTTTATTTCATTTTATTTTATTTTATTTTATTTTATTTTATTTTATTTCATTTTATTTTATTTTATTTTATTTTATTTTATTTTATTTTATTTTATTTTATTTTATTTTATTTCATTTTATTTTATTTTATTTTATTTTATTTTATTTTATTTTATTTCATTTTATTTTATTTTATTTCATTTTATTTTATTTTACTTTATTTTATTTTATTTTATTTTATTTTATTTTATTTTATTTTATTTTATTTTATTTTATTTTATTTTATTTTATTTTATTTTATTTTATTTTATTTTATTTTATTTTATTTTATTTTATTTTATTTTATTTTATTTTATTTTATTTTATTTAATTTAATTTAATTTAATTTAATTTAATTTAATTTAATTTAATTTAATTTAATTTAATTTAATTTAATTTAATTTAATTTAATTTAATTTAATTTAATTTAATTTAATTTAATTTAATTTAATTTAATTTAATTTAATTTAATTTAATTTAATTTTATTTTATTTTATTTTATTTTATTTTATTTTATTTTATTTTATTTTATTTATTTTATTTTATTTTATTTTATTTTATTATATTATATTATATTATATTATATTATATTTTATTTTATTTTATTTTATTTTATTTTATTTTATTTTATTTTACCCCACTGTGCCTTGACTCATTGGCAATTTTGCAACCGGCCGCCACACAAATGCACCAAATTAAGTCTAACGACAGTTTAACACTTTCTGCTAAATTAGTGGCAAAATAGCGAATCATTACAAAAAAAAATCTCTGTTTTCGAATAGACAAACAAACCGGAAATATTAGTGGGCACTTTTATAAATAACGTGCTTATCTGATCTAAATCAGCTCTAGTAATTAGTGTGAAAGACATGCACTCACTCTATAACTTGTGTTGCAAAGCAAAAACTAAGTCAATGTGCATATGAACTCAAATACATATGCTTGGTTGGGGAGCGAAGGTAGGTGTATGACAAATTTAGAAAAAAAGTCAAAGTCACCACAAATATAAGGCACGTGTCTAAAACAAACCTTTTGAGTGTTAATATTGATTTTAATGATTGAAAATAGAAAATGTGATAAGGAGACCTAGAGGAAAGCGGATTTGAGAGGGTTAATATTAAAAGTTTAATCGTGTCGAAGGGTTTTAAGGGAATTTAAGGGAAGGATGGAAAATTTTCGAAAACAATTAATTTCGATGTAATAAATATAAGTTTTTAATTGCAAACTACATAATACTGCTGATGAGGAAAGCTTGCTTGCTTGAATGTTTAATGATTGTTAAATACTTTCTATGAGCATTCTTAGTAACAGTAAATATTTGAAACTAAAAGGGAACAAATACTACTTTATAACCTCAAGGCATATAATTAAACTTATTTTATAACCAATAAATAAAGCTAATAATAAATTCTCCTTTTGGGGTCTCAAGCCCGGAAATCAACCTATAACATACCAACATTCAAATACGGTCCGGTTTAGCCCGTTCACATATGTACCCTTCATATCTGTGCACCATGATGTTCTTATTATTCCCTCCACCATAGAATGGGGGTATACTAATTTTGTCATTCTGTTTGTAACACCTCGAAATATGCGTGTAAGACCACATAAAGTATATATATTCTTGATCGTCATGTCATTATAAGTCGATCTAAGCATGTCTGTCCATCTGTCCGTCCGTCCGTCTGTCTGTCGAAAGCACGCTAACTTTCGAAGGGGTAAAGCTAGGCGCTTGAAATTTTGCATAAATACCTTTTATTTGCGTAGGTTGCTTGGGATTGTAATTGGGTCAAATCGATCCATGTTTTTATATAGCTGCCATATAAACCGATCTGGGGTCTTGATTTCTTGAGCCTCTAGAGGGCGCCATTCTCGTCCGATTTGATTGAAATTTTGCGCCTGGTGGTTTGGTAACCCTTCCAATAACTGTGCTAAGTATGGTTCAAATCGATTCATAACCTGATAAAGCTGCCATATTAACCGATCTGGGGGTCTTGACTTCTTCAGCTTTTAGAGAGCGCAATTCTCGTCCGATTTGACTCAAATTGATAAAGGGTCAGAAGCCTATAAAAGCTTTATTTATTACCCGATTTCGGTAAAATTTAAAACAGTGGGTTATTTTAAGCCTCCCGACATCCGACCGAAGTATGGTTTAGATCGGACTATATTCAGATATAGCTGTCATATAGACCGATCTCCCGATAAAGGGTCTGAAGCCCATAAAAGCTTTATTTATTACCCAATTTCGCTGAAATTAAAAAAAGTATGTAGCTTTAGGCCTCCCGACATCTGACCTAAATATGGTTAAGATCGTACTGTATTTGGATATAGCTGCCATATAGATCGATCTCCAGATAAAGGGTCTGAAGCCCATAAAAGCTTTATTTTTTAACCGACTTCGCTGAAATTTGAAACAGTGAGTAGTGTTAAGCCTCCCAACAAAGGAACCAAATATGGTTCAGACCGGACTATATTTGGATATATCCCCCTTAGAGACCGATCTGCCGATAGAGGGTCTGAAGCCTATAAAAGCTGGGTTTATTACCCGATTTCGCTGAAATTTGAAACAGTAAGTAATTTTAAGCCTCCCAACATTCGATCCAAATATGGTTCAGATCGGACTATATTTAGATATAGCTGCCATATGGACCGATCTGCCGATAAAAGGTCAAAAGCCCATAAAAGCTGCATTTATTACTCGCTTTCGCTGAAATTAGAAATAGTGAGTTGTTTTGTTGTTTTAAGCCTCCCTACTCTCGACCTGCAAATGGTTCAGATCGGACAATATTTAGATATAGCTGTCATATAGACCAATCTCCCGATAAAGGGTCTGAAGCCCATAAAAGCTTTATTTGTTACCCGATTTTGTTCAAATTTGAAATAGTGAGTTAGTTTAAGCCTCCCTGCATCCGACCCACATATGAGTCAGATCAGACTATATAGATATAGCTGTCATATAGACCGATCTACCAATTAAGGGTCTTAATCCCGTAAAAAGTAGATTTATTGTCTGGAAATACTGCTTGTGTGAGAGTTCTCGGGGTTCACATATTACATATTTCGTCACAATCCAATTGTCACCGGATTGTGACGAAAGGGGATTTACCTATATACCCGAGGTGGTGGGTATCCAAAGTTCGGCCTAGAACTTAGAGCCTTTTTACTTGATATATTATAAATTTTAAAATTTTTGAAATTTCCTTCACTAATATTCAGTCAAGTATTGTATATTATTCATTTGACATTTCTTGACATGGATGATTCATATCAGTTTACCCAAAAAGTCTTAACTTTCTGTGTTATCCCCGAAACTAATTGTATGACAAAGTGATCAATTGTCCAATATTAGCATAACAAGCAGTTCGCCGATGCTTAGGCAATTTTTTATCCCCTTAAACATCTTAAAATGAAGAACACGCGTCTTAAGAATTATTTCTTGTTTAAATGTTATTCTCCGAAAAAAAAAACATCACAAAGCAAAGATGAAAAAGAGATAAATAACAAGAAGATAGTAGAAAATAATATTTCATATTTTATTTGTTTGAATAGCTTAATTTTTCTTAATTTTCATAAGACATCAGTAGGAATAACATGAACTGCTTGTCATATGTTTAAATTTTTGCTGCGGGTTAGGTAAGGTGGGTGGTTGTATGGTTTGTGTTTTTTATGGTCACTAAAGATTTCATTTGGGCTAAATTTTCTAAATCTCTTAGATATATGTTAAGGCACATATATGTGCGTAAATTTTTTTTTATATTATTTTATATGCTTAATAATAAGATTATATTAAATCAATTTACTCCATAAGAAATTCATAGAGTGTAGCCAATTAATTTGTGTTAAATAGACATAAACATAAATATTTGGTACTAATAGTCCATAGAGATATTAATTGTTTATTTTATAATTTATTTCAGGTAATTTTTCTATTCATTTTGGCTTTTTCGCAATAAGGTAAATTTTGTTTGTATCAATTTTTTGTTTTGTAATCAACTTTTTCCTCACATCCTCTTTTTCTGGCCTTCATTGTTCTCTTTTGTAGTTTTTTTTTGCCATATGTTTTATGAAATCATTTCTTTTTTTTTCTAATTTATCATTTCAATTTAAATTTAAACCACCAAAAGAGAAATGTTGCTCTAATGTATTTTTATGTAGCATTAAGTTGATTTTAATTATTCTACTGTTTTATATTCATTAGACTATCGCCATCTAGCAAACAAAAAAAAAAAACCAACAAAACAAAAATAAATGAAATGAGCTCAGCTTAAAACTAACTGACACTGCAATAAATTTAGATTTTGTATGAGAAGGTTTCTTAAAATAGACAAATTTTGCCAACATATTTTATAGCAATTAAAATTAAGTTATTGCTCTAAATACAAAAATTAAACCAAGGACAAATGATGAAATTTCCCTAAAGACACAATTTCAATGGAACTTGCACCAAAAATGCAATTTTCATGAAATTTAAAACAAATAAAAGCGTGCTAAATTTGGCTCGGCCGAATCTTATATACTTTCCACCATGGATCGCATAGGGAGGTTAGCATGTCCGCCTATGACGCTGAACGCCTGGGTTAGAATCCTGGCGAGACCATCAGAAAAAATTTTCAGCGGTGGTTTTCCCCTCCTAATGCTGGCGACATTTGTGAGGTACTATGCCATATAAAACTTCTCTCCAAAGAGGTGTCGCATTGCGGCACGCCGTTCGGACTCGGCTATAAAAAGGAGGCCCCTTATCATTGAGCTTAATCTTGAATCGGACTGCACTCATTGATATGTGAGAAATTTGCTCCTGCTCTTTAGTGGAATGTTCATGGGCAAAATTTGCATTTGCATTACCATTTATCAAGTTCTTTGCATGACTTTTTCATATATGTATGTTAAGTTATTGTCCGCTTGGCTGTTAGAAGTCATAGAAAAACACCACCTCCAAAATTTCAGATAAATCGATTAATAATTGTGCCCTACAGAGCCTCAGAAAGTCAAATTGGGAGATCGGTTTATATGGCAGCTATATCAGGTTACCAACCGAGTAAGATCATGCTTGCAAAAGTTTTTGGAAGTCATACCAACACGACATATGCAAAATTTCAGCCAAGTCGGATAAGAATTGCGCCCTCTAAAAGCTCAAGAAGTCTAATCGGGAGAGCGGTTAATTTGGTAGCTATATCAGGTTGTGTGATATCAAATATCAAGTTAGAAGTGATACCAAAACACAACACAGAACACAAGGACGGACGGACAGACGGGCGAATAGACGGGCGGACAGACGGACGGACACACGGACGGACAGACAGACGGACGGATAGACTGGCGGATAGACTGGCGGATAGACTGGCGGATAGACTGGCGGACAGACGGACGGACGGACGGACAGATGGACTGGCGAATAGACGGACGGACAGATGGACGGGCGAATAGACCGACGAACAGACAGACGGACGGACAGACGGACGAACAGACGGACGGACAGACGGACGGACAGACGGATGGATAGACTGGCGTATAGACGGACAGATGGACGGGCGAATAGACGGACGGACAGACAGACAGACGGACGGATAGACTGGCGTATAGACGGACAGATGGACGGGCGAATAGACGGACGGACAGACAGACAGACAGACGGACGGACGGAGGGATAGACGAACGGACAGACGGACGGACGGACGGACAGACGGACAGACGGACGGACAGACAGACGGGCATACGAACGGACAGACGGACGGACGGTCAGACGGACGGACAGACGGACGGACAGACGGACGGACGGAGGGATAGACGAACGAACGAACAGACGGACGGACAGACGGGCGAATAGACGGACGGACGTACATATGCACGAACGGACAGACGGACGGATATACGGGCGGATAGACGGACGGACAGATGGACGGGCGAATAGACGGACGGACGTACATATGTACGGACGGACAGACAGACAGATAGACGGGTGGATAGACGGACGGACAGATGGACGGGCGAAAAGACGGACGGACAGATAGACGGACGGACGGACGGACAGTGATACGGACGGATGGACATACGGACGGACGGACATGGTTAGATCGACTTAAAATATCATGACGATCAAGAATACGAGAATATATACTTTGTAGGGTCTTAGACGCAAATTTTGAGTTGTTACCAACTCATCCAGATATGGTCCGATCTGTACCATATTCGGCGAAGAAATGAAGAGGTTTAACATAGCTTACTCTACTTACTTTCAGCAAATGGGGTATTCAATACTCTATTTATGGTTGACGGACCTTCAATCGAGAAATAGGTCTATATGGGGGCTATACCCAAAAATGGTCCGATCTAAATCATACTCGATGAGGACGTCGAAGGGCTGAACACAGCTCACTGTGTTATATTTCGGCGAAATCGAATTAAAGCTGTTTATATTGGCCTGAAACCTTAAATCGGGAGATAGGTCTATATAAGGCTATATTCAGATATAGTACGATTTTAATCATATTGAACATGCATATTGAGAATCTTAACACAAATCATTGTGCTAAATATCAGCCAAATCGGGTAATAAATGCAGCTTTTATGTACCGAAGACCCTAAATCGGGAGAACGGTTTATATGGGGGCTATATTAAGGTATAGACCGATTTGGACCATATTCAGCATGGATGCCGGGGAATATAGCCTAAGTCATTGTCCCAAGTTTCAGCGAAATTGGGTAATAAATTCAGCTTTTTCGTACCTAAAACTCTAAATAGGAAAATCAGTTTATATGGGAGCTGTATTAAGATATAGACCGATTTAGATCATATTCAGCATGGGTGCTGTTCCAACACAAGTCATTGTGCCAAATTTCAGCGAAATTACATAATAAATGAGTCTAGGACCTTAAATCGGAGAGATCGATCTGTATGGGGGCTATATTAAGATACCAACCGATCTGCACCATATTCGGCACAGCTATTGGTGATCTTAACACCAACGCCAAATTCCAGCCAAATCTGTTTATAAATGCAGCTTTTTTATACCTAAGACCCTAAATCGGGAGATCGGTTTATATGGGGACTATATTAAGGTATAGACCGATTTAGATCACATACAGCTTGGGTGCTGGGTCGGGGATTCCAACACAAGTCATTGTGCCAAATTTCAGCGAAATTGGGTAATAAATGAGACTTATGGGTCTAGGGCCTTAAATCGGGGGATCGGTTTATATGGGGTATATTAAGATATAGATCGATTTAGACCAGCACGGATGTCAGGGATTCCAATACAATTCATTATGCCAAATTTCAGCAAAATCTGGAAATAATTGAGGTTTTATGGGCCTAGAACTTTTAATCGGGAGATCGGTCTATATGGGGGCTTTATTAAGATACATACCGATCTGGACCATATTCGGCATAGATGTCTGTGATCTGAACACAAATCATTGTGCCAAGTCTTTGCGAAATCAGATAATAAATACAGCTTTTATGTACCTAAATCGGGAAGTCGGTCTATATGGGGGATATATCAAGACATAGTCCGATATAGCCCATATTCAAACTTAAGCTGCCTATGGGCAAAAAAGAATGTGTACAAAGATTCAAATCGGTCCATGTTTTGATATAGCTGCCATATAAACCGATCTTGGGACTTGTTATCTTGAGCATTTAGAGGGCGCAATTCTTATCCGATTTGGCAGAAATTTTGCATGAAGTGTTCTGTTATGACTTCCAACAACTGTGCTAAGTATGGTTCACATCGGTTCATAAACTGATATAGCTGCCATATTAACCGATCTTGGGTCTTGACTTCTTGAGCCATTAGAGGGCGCAATTCTTATCCGATTTATCTGGCATTTTGCACGTGGTATTTTGGTATCATTTCCAATAACTGTGTTAAGTATGGTTCAAATCGGTTCATAACTTGATGTAGCTGCCATATAAATCGATCTTGGATCTTGAGCCACTTGAGGGCGCAATTCTCATCCGATGTGGCTGAAATTTTGTACAACGTCTTCTCCTATCACCTTCAACATACGTGTCCAATATGATCCTAATCGATTTATAGGCTAGTCGTATTCAATTGAGCTCTGTTTCAGAACAATTGCGTGCTCCACACCGTACTCAATAGTACTTAGGTATGTAGAGCACCTTTAGCAATTTGACAAAGTTGTGGATCAAGATACATGACGTATCAGAAATCACAATCCTTTCACAAGTTAATTTTTTTTTTTTTTTGATAGAAAGCATTAAATTTAAATGATCTCGAGCTGGAATCTGTTCGAAAAATCTCGAATGATTTTAAAGATCAAAATATTCACTAAAGACAACATTTTTTCTAAAGGTAGCAGATTAATTAAAAGATTGTCGCTAGAAACATAACTTCATGAGATTTTCTCCAAAGACAAAATTTTAATAAAATTTTCTTATCAAAACTTTCCAATTCAACCAAATATATTTATTTTAGACACCTATATTCTGTTATATACCTTTACAAATATATTTTTTATTTTGTACATTCTAAATGTCACTTTGATTTCTAAGAATCATGACCAATTGCCCAAAAATTTGCGCCACTCAAAATGAAAGCACATTTAAAATGTACAAAGGAACCGGCTATCGGCACTTCCGTTTTTTAATGGCTCACTCTAGCTGGCTGGCTGACTGCCTGACTGACCCAATACTGATTCACTGCAAAGGAAAATATCTTATCTTTCAGTCATAATAGACTACCGGAAATATTACGGATCAACAACAAACATGTGGCCAACGAGACTTTTTCCCTAATTGTTCTGACACACCATCGTATAACATATAAATTATTTATTTTTTCCCTTGCCACACTACATGTACATATGTATACGAAAATTAACTTTGAAGCAAATTCATTTAGTATGTGAGAAAACGTAACAAGTTAGAAATTAATTTCTCATAAAGCGATCAATGTCAGAATATGACAGGAAAATATCGTCTGTAGACGGGATATGCCTTTGAACAAAAGATTTCAAAGATGCGTATGTGCTAAAACGATATGTATTAAGAATGAATACTCGAGCATCATTTAAAGATGTTCAAACATACAAATATGCTTGTTCACGCAGACGTTGATTTAAATATGGTTTAGCTTAACAGTATTTGGTCACGATATTGGGAAAGCGTATTTATGTACGGCTATGGTTTTATTGGCTGAGTCCAAATAAGTAAATTTTTCACCAACAAATCGTTGGCGGCTTCCCTATGTTCCGCCTGAAAACACTTAACACTCTGGCAAATTAAACCAATTTCCATTTCTAGTTCAACTTTTTAATACCCTACATCACCACTGTGGTGCTATAGGTTATATCATTTTTTGATATAGGGAGGGGGGAACGGACCCTCCCCCTTACCCCAAAAGTACTACACAAAAATAAAAGTGGGTCGATGGAAACAATATGGGTTGCAAATGAAAGGTATTCAAGAGTAGAGTACGAATTTCATAATAAAAGTTGGGTCCAAGTACCTGGGGGGCAGCCCTAGCCCCAAAATCCCTTTAAATAGGTTAATTTGACGATCATGACAATATGGGACTTAAATGAAAGGTATTCGGGAGTAGATTACAAAATAGGAATAGGCTTTGTAATTTATTGATAACGGAAGGGAGCGGACCCTCCACCGTTACCCCAAAAACACCACCCAAAATCAAAAGTGAATCGATAAGGACAATATGGGTATCAAATAAAAAGTATGTAATTTATTGATAACGGAAGGGGGCAGACCCTCCAAAACACCACCCAAAATCGAAAGTGGACCGATGAGGGTATCAAATGAAAAGTATGCGGGAGAAGATAACGAATCTGGCATACAAATTCATGTCGAAGTATAGAGGGTCACCCCACCCCCATAGAAACGCCCAAAATAGGCACGTTAGCCAGTCACGGATATATGGGACTCGGTTTGTTTGTTCTCCAAATTTTCGCATATTGTGTTGGTTGGTCTGGAAGAAACATAGACTATATAATTTTTCAGTATCAGAAGGGGGACGGACCCTCCCCCTTATGCCAACATATCCCAAAATCAAAAGTGGACCGATTGGGACAATATAGGTATCAAATGAAAGGTATTGGAGAGCAGAATACGAACATGGTATTCAAATTTCTAATTTCTATTCATAATTCTAAGTACCCATCGGGCCGCCCCAACCCCAAAACTCCCCCAAACGGACATATTGGACGTTCATTTCAATATGGAGCTTAAATGAAAGGTATTCGGGAGTAGATTTCGAATCTGGCATACAAAATCAGATCGAAGTATAGGGGGTCACGCCACCCTTCAAAAACGGCATCAGACCCATTATGACTATATGTTACTTGGCTGAACCGATTTTCTTATAATTTTCATAGATTGTGTACGTTTGTCTGGAAAGCAACATAGGCTATATAATTTTTAGATATCGAGTGGAGGCGGACCCTCCCCCTTACCCCAAAAACGCTACCCATATCCTAAATTGGTCCTTTGGGCACAATAAGGGTATCAAATGAAAGGTATTGGAGACCAGAAAATGAATATGGTATTAAAATTTGGGTCCAAGTACCCAGCGGGCCCCCAACCCCAAAACTGCTGTTAACAGATATATTCGAAGTTCATGTCAATATGGGACTCATATGAAAAGTTTTAGGCAGTAGATTACAAATATGGCATAAAATATTATGTCCAAGTAGTGAGAGGTCGCCCATACCCAAATGCTCCCAAATGGGCATATCAGGCGATCATGGCTAAATGAAAATGAAAGGTATTTGGGAGTAGATTACGAATATAACATTAAAATTTGCGTTCAAGTCTGGGTGGCGCTTTTCCTCCTAAGATACTTCAAATGGGTTATTTGACCCATTATAACAATATGGGACTCAAATGAAAGGTATTTGAGAGTTGAAGACGAATTTGATATCCAATTTTGGAGCCATGTGTTTTGGGGTACGCCCTATTCCGGTTGGGAATAAAGAACAAATTCGATATCTATTCCCAGTACAAAGTGCCGGTTGCCGCCCCAGCCTCAAAACACCCTCCCAACGGTTCATATTTACCGACCATGGCAATATGGGGCACAAATTAAAGGGAAGTCCAGCTAGAATTTGATATCCATGTTTGAGTCGAAATATCTGAGGTGCCATCCCTAAAAAGCACTTCTCATTATAATTTTTAAAAACACCAGAAACCTAGCAGAGCCAAACTTCTCACACATCAATGAGTGCTTTCCGATTCAAGTTTAAACTCAATGATAAGGGACATTTTTTTATAGCCAAGTCCGAACGGCGTCCCGCAGTGCGACACCTCTTTGGGAAAAATTTTTTAAATGACCATGCATGACATGGTACCTCACAAATGTCGCCACCGCTTCTCGCCAGGATTCGAACGCGTTCAGCGTCATAGGCTACAATGGCATGAATTCGATATCCGCATTCAAAGCGAAGTGTCCCCACCCTAAGAAGATATAATAGAGTTAAACAAGGCGCAGCGGAGCGGGCCCGATTCGACTAGTTAATAATACCGATCGACTCAGAATCACATTCTGATTCGATTTAGCCCGGTTCGGCTAGTTAATAATACCGATCGACTCAGAATCACTTACTGATACAATTTAACTACATTTGCGAGAAATGTCGCCAACTTTTCTCGCCACCGCTACTCGCCACCGCTTCTCGCCATCGCTTCTCGCCACCGCTTCTTGCCGCCGCTTTTCGTCACCGCTTCTCGCCACCGCTTCTCCCCAGGATTCGAACGCGTTCAGCGTCATAGGCCACAATGACACGAATTCGATATACGCATTCAGGGCGAAGTATCTCCACCCTAAAAGGATATTAGAGGGTTAAAGAAGGCGCAGCATAGCGTGCCCAGTTCGGCTAGTTGATAATACCGATCGACTCAAAATCACTTTCTGATTCGATCTAGCCATGTCCGTCTGTGAGTTCATGTATTCTTGTAATTAAGGTACGACCTGTACCTGTATTTGTTTTTCAATCGTCACAAAATTTTGCACATGCCACTTTTTTGGCTCAAGGACGGACGCTATTGATTTTAGTAAAAATTGGTTCAGATTTAGATATAGCTCTAATAACTACAATTATCAACCAATCTGCAAAAAATTTTGCACGGATTGTTTTGTTACTGATTTTAACATATCTGCAAGATTTCATCAAAATCGGTTCAGATTTGGTTATAGCCCCATATATATGTATCTCCCGATTTGCCTTTAAATGAGTGTAGTAACTACAATTTTCAACCGGTAATTTTCAAAATTTGGCACGGATTGTTTTATTACTGATCTTAACATATCTGCAAATTTTATATATTTATCGCCGGATATGCACTTTTGTGGCTGTTGTAACAACATCCTTCAAAAGATCTTTTCGAAAATAGTCGTTTCAGATTTGGATATAGCTCTCATATACATATATCTATTGCTCGACTTTATAATTGTAGGGTAGCTGTAGGCTATTATATAGTCGGCTCCACCCGACTTTTGCCTTTCTTTACTGGTTTTATTTAATACTTGTCCAGATTTATGTTACAGTATAAATTATTAATTATTTTATTTGCAATATGATCGATAAATCCATATGTGTCAATTATTAATGCCTCTGCTACGTTATTAGTATTCTTAACTAAAATAAAAATGCCAAAGAAATCATGTGATAATGGTTTCGTCACAGATTAAATGAAACAAGAGCTTCATTCAAGGTTGAATGGTATATCTATTTATTAAAACATCAAAAGATAATTTCTTTTTATAGCAATTTTGTTTGATAACAAAGTTGTTTCTGACGTAATAAAAATAAGAGAGTGAGTTGATATGTCATTGTACATGACTTTCAATAGTAAAGGGAGATTTTTTTAAAGGCTATAGGAAAGTTTTTCAAAAGAAAAAAAACACACATAAAATTCAGAAAATTCATGAAATCTATATTTGAATTGATAGTACGGTCCATATAATTTAAAATGGTTCATCTGATTAGACCAATTTTGGCGTACTCGTTCCAACATTTCGGATATCCTACGAAAAAATGCTTCAATGTTGTCTTCTAATACGTCACTTGAAGCGTGCTTGTCTGTATTGACATGAGCTTTAACATAGCCCCACAATATATAGTCTAAAGGCGTTAAATCGCACCATCTAGGCAGTCAATTGACCAGTCCCGAACGTGAAATAATATGTTCACCGAACTCGTCTTTCAATAAGTCCATTGTTACCCGTTCTAAGGGGCATGTGGCACCATCTTGTTGAAACCGCATGTCATGCAAGTCAAGCTCTTGCATTTTGGACAAAAAAAAGCTGAATATCATTTCACGATAGCGCTCACCATTTACAATTACCTTATGATTCGCATTACCTTTAAAGAAGTACGGTCCAATGACACCACCAGCCCATGAACCGCACCAAACTGTGACTTTTTCTGGAATCATTGGTAGCTCTTGCAATGCTTCTGGCTGATCTTCACTCCAAAATAGACCATTCTGTTTATTTGCATACCCATTGGGCCAAAAATGAGCTTCGTCGATGGAATGGTAGAAGCGCGCGATTAACCTTCTTCACAGAACACTCATTTTGATAATAAAATTCAACAATTTGCAAACGTTGTTCGTTTGTAAGATGATTCATGGACCAAACTGAAGATGTTTAACAGTGAAACAAAACACGAAACGTGCGTGAGCTGTTTAAACTAGTGTTGTCAAACCGATAATAGCTAAAAAATCACCTTTTATATGTACTATTCCATTCAAGGACCGCCACAACGAATTTCTTGAGAAATGGTAATCACTTGTTTAATCACCTTAGCAATATTTACACACTTTCACCTATCTTCTGTACTTGATATTGAGGAAAGTTTTATTGAAAATTTTAATTCATTGACTTTGGCACATTTTTTTCCACGTCATGCCTTCTTTGCTATATCTCTCATACCACAATCAACTGCAATAAATTATGTTTGCCGTACAAAATAGTTTGCCGCCAAATGTCAAAATATGTCAAGGTAAATAGTCAAATGTTGGCAAATGTCATTGCAAAAACATTTTCTGCCAAATTATTTAGCATAGATAATAGAATAGAATTAAAATAATATTTAACAAATTACTATGCGGGTGGAAAAAGTACAGTAGCAGGTGATAATATTATAAAGGCTAAGTTTGCTTTAAAATTTTATACTCTCCATCATAGGATGAGGGGTATACTAATTTAGTCATCGAAATATTGATCTGAGACCCATTGAAGAATATATATAAAAGGTGATTTTTTAGCTATTATCTTATTTTAGCTATTATCAATGGATTTAACAGCTCACTCACGGTCAATAATTTAACCATGAATCGTTTTATAAACGAACAACGCTTGCAAATGATTGAATTTTATTATAAAAAGGCGTTTTCTGTTAAAAAAGTTCATCGCGCGCTTCTTTCATTTTATGATCAATTTAATCGACCCACTGAAGCGGCTTTTTGGGCTATTGTGACTAAATTTCGCACCAAATTTACACTGTTGGACATTAAACCGAATATTGCAGCTGTATCGGCCAGTGTTAATGATGGCCATCGATTCGCCGCCGTTCGCACACTTTGGACTCTGTTACTCAGCAACGTGGATAATTTTGCAGAAGAATTTAGGTGTGAAGCCTTTCAAAATACAGCTGGTACAAGAAACCGGCTGGTACAAGAAATTGAAACCGAACGACCTTACCGCAACGCAGAATTTTTGAATGGACCCTTGGAAAGATGGCCGAAGATCCACTTTTTATACCCTACACCACTACTGTGGTACAGGGTATGATAACTTAGTGAATTTGTTTGTCACACTCAGAAGGAAGAGAGATAGACCCATTGATAAGTTTACCAATCGAGTCAGAATCACTTTCTGATTCAATTTAGCTATGTCCGTCTGTCTGTCTGCCTGACCGTGTGTCTGTCTGTCCGCCTGTCCATGTTAATTTGTGTACAAGTATAAATTTTCATCCGATCGTCTTCAACTTTGGCACAAGCAATTTCTTAGGCTTGGAGACGAAGCCTATTGAAATTGGAACAAATCGGTTCAGATTTGGATTTAGCTCCCACATGTTCGTCCGATTTGGATTAAAATTTCAATTATATCTTCATTTGTAAACCGATTCTCACCAAATTTTACACGAGGGATTCCTTTTTAAGTCTCGTCATAATTGGGGAGTGTCATAGAAATCGGTACAGATTTTGATATAGCTCCCATATATATGTTCGTCCGATTTGGATTAAAATTTCAATTATATCTTCATTTGTAAACCGATTCTCACCAAATTTTACACGAGGGATTCCTTTTTAAGTCTCGTCATAATTGGGGATTTTTATAGACATCGGTTCAGATTTCAATATAGCTCCCATATTCATGTTCGTCCGATATGGACTAGTATTGCAATAATTTGGTCATTTCTTCAGCGATTCCCACAAAAATTGGCACCAAGGATTCCCCTATGACTCCTGGTATTGCTAGTGAATTTAATACAAATCGGTTCAGATTTAGATATAGCTCCCATACATATATTTTCATCTGATTTTGAATAATACTCAATAATTTAATAATTTCTTAACCGATCTTCACAAAATTTGGCACGAAGGTTTCTCTTATAACTCTTCTGATGTCTGCTGAATTTCATAGAAATTTTTTCAGTTTTGAGATATAGCTCCCAAAAATATGCATTCACTTTTAAGGCCTTTGCTAACCCATTTATCAATTGATCTTCTCAAAAATTTTCACAACGATTTACTCTACGGCTTCTACAATATGTACGGATTTTGATCGAAATTCTATATATCAAATTTAAGCAAATTTTAAATTCGACGACTGAGCCTGCATATCCAATGTGGTGTAGGTTATCAAAAGGTCGGCTTCGCCCGAGTTTAGCCCGTCTTTACTTGTTATTCGAAAAATTGCGTTCAGCGATGGAGCCCATTTTTGGCTTAATGGATGCATAAATAAGCAGAATTGTTGATTTTTTTAGAGAAGATCAGCCAGAAGCATTGCAAGAGCTGCCAATGCATCCGGAAAAAGTCACAGTTTGGTGCGGTTTATGGGCTGGTGGCATCATTGAACCGTACTTCTTCAAAGATAAATCGTAACGTAACTGTGAATGGTGAGCGCTATCGTGAGATGATGTCCAATTTTTTTTGGCCTTAATGTAAGAGCTTGACTTGCGTGACATACGGTTTTAACAAGACGGTGTCACACACAGCACGCGTAACAATGGACTTATTGAGAGGCGAGTTCGGTGAACATTTAGTTTTACGTTCGGGACCGGTCAATTTGCCGTCTAGATCGTCTAGTCTATACAGACAAGCCCGCTTTAATTGACGCACTGGAAGATAACACGGAAGCATTTATTCGTGAGATACTGGCCTAAATGTTGGAAAGAGTATTCCAAAATTGGACTAAGCAGATGGACCATTTGAGGCGCAGGCACGGTCAACATTTCGAACATTAGATTGTATGGAACGTACTATCGATTTATATAAAGATTTCATTAATTTTTCTGAATTTTAAGGGTTTTTTTCGAAAAACTTACCTATAGCTTTTAAAACATCACGCTTTATTTCTATATATTTTTTGTTTGTTTCTCTTTCGAGACGAGCTCAATGCTTGGAGATTTTTTTTTGCAAATGGAAAAGGAAAGCTATAGATCGCAATACACATCAACCAATATGGGATCCGCCTCGTAATTTGGTTACAATTACTCATCAGCCATATTAGATGTGAAGGCTTCAAGGACCGTACGTTGGTATGTTGTACTTGTACCGAATATATTGTCAAAACGCCTCTATAATACAAATACCATATTAACCACGCTCGACAACCCTGTCTATTAGCTGTACTTTTCGCAATGCATGTGTTTTCGTGTAATGCCAAATTTTCTGTCTGCACAAATTACACTGCCCCCATGGTATGCACACGATTCTGTGCATGTGTTGTATGTTGTATTAGTAGCTTCGAACGCTAGACAATGGCAAACGCTCTCGCAGTTGCTCCGTGTGTCCAGTTTCGAATCCCGGCCAGCTCTGCCGAATTTTCCCATTTTCAAGTTTTTTGCCTGTTAGGGCGAGGATCATTAAATTCGAGACGAGCTAAAGATCGGATATATATTTTTTGTTTGTTTCTCTTTCGAGACGAGCTCAATGATCGGAGATGCAAATGGAAAAGGAAAGCCAAAGATAGCAACACACACCAACCACTAAGGGACGCGTTTCGTCTTTGGTTAGAAGACTTTTCAACCATATAAGGTGTGATGGCATTAGTTTCGGTTACGGCGTTGCCGAGGTGGTCTTGACATACTAAGTCACTTTAGCCAGGTCCGTCCATCAGTCGAAACCATGCTATCTTTCGAAGCAATAGAGCTAGGCGCTTGAAATTTTGCACGAAGATTTCTTGCTAATGTAGGTCGGTTGGGATTGTAAAAGGGCTATATTGGTGTTCTGTTATGAGTTCCAATAACTGTGCCATATAATTCGATCTCGGATATTGGCTTCTTGAGACTCTAGAGGGCGCAATTCTTATGCGATTTGTCTTACATTTTGTTTGAGGTGTTATGTGTTGATTTCTAACAAAAGTGCTAAGTATGTATGTATCGGATCATAAGTTCTTGAACGGACCAAACCGATTATCGATCATAAGCCCATAAATATCGCATTTTCTCCGATTTCGCTAAAATTTGTAACAGTGAGCTGCTTAAGGCCTCCCGTCATAGGGCCAAAATATGGTCTAGATCAGACCTTATTAACTATAGCTGCCATATAGTCCGATCTGACGATTAAGGGTCACAAGCTTATAAAAACCGCATTTATTATCCGATTTCGCTGAAATTTGAAACAATGATTTGCTGCGGGCCTTTCTTGATCCGAGCCGAATATGGTTAACATCGAACCATATAAACCTTTATCTGCCATATAGACAGATCGGCCAATTAGGGTTCTTATTATCCGATTTCGCTGAAATTTAAACATTGAGTTGGTTTGGGCCTCCCGACATTCGACCCTAACATCGTCCAGATCGGATCATATTTAAGCCGATAAAAGCCGCGTTTATTAACCAATTTCGCTTAAATTACAACATTGAGCTGGTTTGAGCCTCCCGGTATTCGAGCATATTTAGATATAGCTGCCATATAGACCGATCGGCCGATTTAGGGTCTTAAGCCCATAAAAGCCGCATTTATGACCCGATTTCGCTGAAATTTGAAACAATGAGCATTCATCGTGGGAGATTCCCAAGATTCGGCCCGGCCGAAGTTAGCACGCTTTTACTTGTTACTAATTTATTTTGCTCAAATCCGACAAAATTGGTCTACATTTCAAATTGTGGTGAAACATCGTGTCACCTTTGTTAATTTTCGCCTTTAAAACATATACCATAAAATTTTTTCTATCGCTAAAATGTCTTCAAAATATAAATTTCAAATGACACAATAAACTTGAGATGCAATATTTTATTTTTTTATATGGTCTATGGTTATATATTTTCAAGCTTTCACCGAAATCTAAATTATAATAAAAAAAAATATTAAAAAGTAAACAAAATTCTTGAGATTATCCAAAGAATATTATAAAAGGCAAATCTCTATAAAGATTTTATAAGATTATCAGACAAACGTTTTCTTTGCCCCAAATTTTCCCATATATTTGTTTTATAATGTCCTTGGGTTATCTGCAAAAAAGAAAAAATTTCAATTCCATATGGTATTGAAGTAAAGATGCATTATATTTGAACAAATATTGCAAAAAAATCGTCTATTATTATGGAGGGTTATGTTTATTTGTCATTTTTTATTCTTTTGTTAAGTTTTACGTCATTCTCACAGCCAAGTTCAATGTTGGGCCAAATTGTTGGTTGTCTGTACTGTGATTTCAAGTTCAAGTTCCCTTTGGCTCCAAGCCAAATTCATTTCTGAAATTTACGTTTACAAATTTCTAGTTTCGTGGTGGCAACAGAGACAAATATTTTTATCTGAATGACTTGAACGATGAAATCTTTAACATTGTGAAAATTATATGCTCTTTGGTTTGGTGGCGATGCGTTCTCAATGTCTCTGCATCTAGGATAGTGTCTGAGTTGTTGCATATACATACATTTTGTTTTAGATATACTTCAACATTCTTAGCATTCGATAGACGGCTAGAAAATGTTTGTGGCATAAAGCATCGCTAAAGATTAAATGCATTATATCTGATGAAAATAAGCTCATCGAAAATATATTTAAATGCCTATAATGTATTTAAATAATAGCTAATTTTAGAAAGTGATTCGATTTCGTTTCGTATAAAAAAAAATATTTAAAATGGGGGTTTAAATCTTCTTTAATAAAATAAAAATTCTTAGAAATGTCATATGCAATGTTAAGATATAGTTCTCATATACTGCATATGTGACTCGATTTAAAATTGTGACTCACACTGTACTTCATTTCGGCAGTTATAAATCCAATCATTTTCTATTTAATTCTTTAGAAAATTGAATTGTTTTTTATACCCACCACCATAGGATAAGGGTTATATTGATTTAATCATTCTGTTTGCAACACATCGAAATATCCATTTCCGGCCATATAAAGTATATATATTTTTGCAATTGCAAACAATGAGTTGTTTTAAACCTCCCGATACCTGACTCGAATATGGTTTAGATTGTACCACATTTAGATATAGCTGCCATATGGAGCGATCTGCCGACATCTTCTTCTTATATATAAAAATCAATTTGTGTTTGTTTGCCAGTTTGTTTGTGTGTTCCTAATAGACAGAAACGGCTGAACCGATTTTCTTGAAATTTTCACAGATGGTGCATAATGATCCCATGGTGAAAATAGGGTACTACATTTTTTGGCATCTGAAGGGGGGGGGGGGGGGGGGACCCTCCCCCTTACCCTAATTTTCAGAAAAGCCAGATCTCGGAGATGGGTCGTGCGATTTAACCGAAATTTTGTGTGCTCTCTTATAGTAACCTCAAACAAAAATTTGGTATCCAAATTTCGGATAGGCCCCCTAGGTACCGTCCCACCCCAAAACCTACGTAATATATATATAGTCCAATCACGACAATATGGGATTGAAACGAAAGGTATTTGAGAGTAGAAAACGTATCTGATATCCCATTGTCGGACCAAGTATTTGGGGGACCAACCTAAAACCCCCTAAATCGGACATCTTACTGACAATGGCAATATGGGACTCAAATGCAAGTAGATTACGAATTTGATATCCAAATGTGGAACCAAGTTTTTGGGGGTCCACCTCTTCCTCAAAACACCCCCCAAAGGGGACAAATTTACGACCATAGCAATATGGGGCTCAAATGAAAAGTTATTGGGAGTAAAGCATGATTTTGATATCAATATTCGAGAAAAAGTGTTTATGGGCCACCCCAACCCCATAAAATCACTCAAATAGAACGTATTTGCCGACCATTGCAATATGGGGCTCAAATAAGAGGCATTTTAGAATAGAAGAAGAATCTGATATATATTTTCAGGGCCAAGTCACTGAGTGGCCGCCCCATCCCTCAAAACAGCTCCCAAAATGGTCATGCTTCTCGACTATAGAAATATGGGGCTCAAATGAAAGGTAATTAGGAGTAGACTACGAACGTGATATGAACATTTGGGACCAACTGTCCAACCAACGTCCCACCCGCAAATAGGACGTATGACATGTTGGGTCACCATGACAATTTGGGTCTTAAAGAGATTGGAGCTCGATATTGATAGTTTTTAGGGCCCATACCCCAAACCGGACATATTTCATGACTTTTGCAGTAAGGGGGTTAAATAAAAGGTATTTGAGATTAGCAAATACATTTGATATTCAATTTTGAGGCCAATGATAATATGGGATTCAAATAAATGATATTTAAGAGTAGAGCAAGTTGCTGATATATTTCCAGGACTAAGTATTTGGGCGACCACCTCACTCCCCAAAACACCCATAAATCGGACATATTTACCGACCATGTCAATGTGGGGCTCAAGTGAAAGATATTGGGGATTAGAGCACGAAATTGATACCCACTTTCGGAATCAATTTTCTTGGTGTCTACCCTTTTCCCAAAAATAACCCACAAACAGCAATTATTTACTGACCAACGCAATATGGGGATCAAATAAAGGTATTTGGGAGTATCATACGAATTTTATATCTAAAAGTGGGACCATGCATTTGGTGCACCGCCCCTATGTGGCTTAAATGAAAGGCATTTGAGATTGGAAAACTAATTTCATAACCAATTGTTGGAGCCAAGTGTTTGGGGACGTTTCATCCCATAAACTCCCCTTAAACCAATGGCAATATGGGTTTAAATAAATAGTATTTGAGAGTAGAGGCCGATGCTGATATATTTTTAGGGTTAAGTGTCTGGGGAACCACCCCATCCCCCAAAACTCCTCTAAATCTGACATATATATTTACCGACCATTGCAATATAGGGCTCAAATGAATGATATTTGGGAGTAAAGCACGAAATTGTGGCTAAAATTCTGCAGATAATGTGCTGTTATGGCTTTCAACTACTGCGTAACCTGATATAGCTCCAATATAAATCGATCTCCCGATTCGACTTCTTGAGCCCCTGGAAGCCCCAATTTTTGTCCGATTTAGCTAAAATTTTGCACAAAGTGTTTTGTTATGAATTCCAACAACTGTTACAAGTACGGTCTAAATCGGCCCATAACCTAGTATAGCTCCCATTAAACCCGGTTTGCCGATTTGACTTCTTGAGTCTTTATAAGTAGCAAGTTTTGACCGATTTGCCTGAAATTTTGCATGAGGTGTTCTGTTACGTTTTATAACAACTGTGCAAAGTATTTTCCAAATCAGTCTATAACCTCATATAGCTCCCACAAAAACCGGTCTCTCAATTATCCTTGCTTGGTTCCTAGAAGCTTTAATTTTTGCTTGTTTGACAGAAGTTTGGCATGTAGAATAAAATGATGCCCTCCAACTAAACTTATATTGTATACATTTGTAGCAGAATCCATGGTGGTGGGTCCTCAAGATTCGACAGAACTTAGCACGCTTTTACTTGTTTTCACTTAGTTTTGTAATTTTTTTATTCCTTCATCTATTTGTTTTATTTCATTTTATTTTAATTTATTTTGTTCTATTTAATTTAATTTACTTTTTTTGTTTTGGCTTTTATTTCAATACATTTGGTTTTATTTTATTTTATTTTAATCTATTTAATTTTTTGTTTTTTATTTTATTTTTTTTATTTTATTTTATTTTATTTTGTTTTAGCTTTTTTGTTTAATATTTTTATTTTTTTTTAATAATATTTTTATTTATTTAAAATTTTAATTTTATTCTAACATTTCTTAAAATTTTCCTTGTCCCTTGCAAAAATCCATTTCTCATTATGACGTCGTATTTTTCTTAGTTTTTAGGACAGACAATTTGCTGCTGCCACCTTATCATCAACATTACATTGAGCCCATTTCATTTTTACTGTTTACCATGTCTATGGCAGCTTTGGTATTTATGTAAAACAAGTGTATGAGCAACAGCAACAACGACACCCAGAGACAAGCAAATCTAAAGCTTTTTAATTTAGGTCATTAAACGTTTAAGTATAAACACAAGTACGATCTTATGCCCATACCAAAGACTCACTGACTTACCGACTGATTTACTAACAGACTGACTGACTGACTGATTGTCTAGCCCTGGGTAAAAGGCTTTAGTGAAGTTTGTTGCTTGTTTTTTCTTCCATTTTTTTTGTTGCAATTTCGAACTTGGGGAATATTTGTGTACTTATATTTAAAGTAGCTTAGAAAATAACATAAAGAAGTGAGACCAAATACTGAGCCAAATATGTTAATTAGTCAATATATACCGCAAATGAGCTAGAAATGAAAAATGTGCAAATTAGCTTTGTTTTTTCCACACGAACGATGGTGCAATTGGTTTGCTGGGTCGTACACTAAGGGGCGAAAGTTCACAGGTGTTGTGTTGAGGGCTGCCTAATCGGTTTTTAAACCAAATGACAAATTCTTCACTCAGAGAAAATATATAGTGATCAGAAATTTTAATTTTCTAATCTGAAAATTTAATAAGGAATATAAAGGGTGATTATTTAGCTATTATGTTTTTGGCAACACTGTCAACACTGTTTTTGTTTCAAACATCTTCAGTTTGGTCTATAAGTTATCCATGAATCGTCTTACAAACGAACAACGCTTGCAAATTATTGAATTTTATTATCAAAATGCGTGCATTTTTAAGAAAGTTCATCTTTCGCTTCTTCCATTTAGCGACGAAGATCATTTTTGGCTTAATGGGTACGTCAATAAGCAGAATTGTCGATTTTTGAGTGAAGATCAGTCAAAATCATTGCAATAACTACCAATAAATCCTGAAAAAGTCACAGTTTTGGTGGTGTTTATGGGCTGGTGTCATCATTAGACCGTACTTCTTCAAAGATGAAACGAATCGTAACGTAACTGTGAGCGTGGTGAGCGCTTCTGTTAGCAGATATCCAATTTTTTTTTGCCCAAAAAGCAAGAGCTTGACTTGCGTGGCATGTGGTTCAACAAGACGGTGCCACATGCCACACAGCACGCACGCGTAACAATGAACTTATTGAGAAGCGAGTTCGATGAACATTTTATTTCACGTTCGGGACCGGTCAATTGGCCGCCTAGATCGTGCTATTTAACGCCCTTGGGATATTTTTTGTAAATTTATTTTAAAGCTCATGTCTATACAGACGAGCCCCCTTCAATTGACGCATTGGACTACAACATTCGATATAAAATTCGCCAATTCGCCCCCATTCGATATAAAAAAAATTATATATATTCGATATAAAAAAATTATATTATTTTAAGAAAATCGGTTCAGTCGTTTTTGATTATACGGAATAAACATACAAACAAAGTCATGATTAGTTTATATGCGCGTTTGGGGCGTTTTTGGGGCTAAGGTGACACCCCATACCTCGATCTGATTTTATATGCCAGATTCGTAATCTAATACCGAATAGAAATTCATTTGACTCCCATATTGACATGAACGTCCAATATGTCTGTTTGGGGAAGTTTTGGAGTTGGGGAAGTTTTGACTCAATTTTTAATACCATATTCGAATTCTACTCTCGAATACCTTTCATTTGATACCCGATCGTTCCACTTTTGGTTTTGGGTGGCATTTTGTCATAAGGTCCGTCCCCCTTCGGATATCAAAAAATTATATAGCCTATGTTTCCTTCCAGACAAACCTAGACAATCTGTGAAAATTAAAAAAAAAATCGCTTTAGCCGTTTTTGATTGTACGGAACAAACAAGCAAACCGAGTCCCCCCAGATAGTCATGATTCGTTTATATGCCCATTTGGGGCTTTTTTGGGGGTAGGATGATACCCCATACCTCGTACCTGAATACCATTCATATGAGCCCCATATTGACATGAACGTCCAATATGTCTGTTTCGGGAAGTTTTTGGGTTTGGGACGGCCTGATGGGCACTTGACTCAAATTTAAATACCATATTCGTATTCTACTCTCCAATACCTTTCCTTTGATACCATTATTGTCCCGATCGGCTCACTTTTGATTTTGGGTGGTGTTTTTGGCATAAGGGGTTCCCCACCCACCCCGTCCGCCCCGCTTTCAATATCAAAAAGTTATACTGACTATGTTTCCTTCCAGAACAACCTACACAATTTGTGAACATTTAAAGGTAATCGGTTCAGCCGTTTTGAGTCTATATGGAACAAACAAAAAACATACAAAAATTGATTTTTATACCCTCCGCCATATATAGTTTTGTCATTCTGTTTGTAACTCCTCGAAATATTTGTCTAGGACCCCATAAAGTATATATATTTTGATCTTCATGACATTTTAAGTCGATTTAGGCATGTCCGTCCGTCTGTCGAAAACACGCTAACTTTCGAAGGAGTAAAGTTAGACCATTGAAATTTTATACAAATATTTTTTATTAGTGTAGGTCGATTGGGATTGTAAATGGGTCAAATGGGTATTGACTTCTTGAGCATTTACAAAGCACAATTCTTATCCGATTTGGCTGAATTTGTGCATGTTCTGTTATGATTTCTACAACGGCCCGGGGTAGTTGCGAGCACCACACAGGCTGGTCCGATCTGTGTGGTATACAATGCTATCTCGAAAAGCTTAGCTGAGAGCTACAGGGCGCGTCCACATGTTGCGTATAGTGGAATGCTCTGCAACGGCAGTCGCGGACAATCAGCGGAGAGTCTCAGTGAGAGGCCGGTCGGCACCGGCTCTTGCACAAATACTGAGTGCCTATGATGCTCGATATGACAAGGCGAGTTATTGGCGCCTTTAAGTAACCAATGTTCCCACGGCGATTGGTCCTTTGGACCGGAACGAGTTTGCTCGCCTACAGGAGCTTGACGAGGATCGCCACCTTTACATAAAAATGTGGCTACAACAACATATATGTTCAATACGATCTTAACCGATCTATAGCCTGATACAGCTCCCATATAAACCGATCTCCCGATTATGCTTCTTGGGCCCCTCCAAGGCGCAGTTCTTATCCAAGTGGAATGAAGTATTACACATTGACTTTTACAGTGTTCACCATTCAATTCACTTATGGTCCGAATCGACCTATAATTCGATATATCTCAAATATCATCACAATTATCATCCATAATTCTTTGTTTGCCTAAAAAGAGATATCACGCAAAGATCTCGACAAATGCGATCCATGGTGCAGGGTATCTACGATTCGGCCCTGCCGAACATAGCACGCTCTTACTTGTTTAACATAGTTAATTTTAGTTATTGTTTTCTTAAAAATTTACCCTCAACTCATAGTTGAATTTCTTATGTAGTTTTTTTTTCGCTGTGGTTTTTCTTTGGGTTTTCTTTGTCTTAGCTCTTTTGCTAATTTAGTAGTTCATTTATTTCCGTGTATGGTAAAAAACATGTGAACCTCCGCATAATAAGTCATTGGTCTTTTAATACCTGGAACTTGGGATTGCCAGTATAATGCCATGTTTGTTCGTTGCCATGTGCATAATTCATCGAACGATTATGTCAGAATTTCAAACAAAAGAAAGAAAGTGAAAATTGGGATAATATAATGTAATATTGTCATTGAATACTGCAGAAAGTCTTGGGTAAACGAAAAAAAAAAAAAAAAACAGAGGCTAAGATTTTAAATCGATATATCGGTCAATATAGCAGCTATATTCAAATCTGAACTGATTTGGGTTGCAGAAAAATGTGGAAGAGCCTAACACAACTCACTGTCCAAATTTTAAATAGAGAGATCGGTCTATATGGCAGCTTTTATGGCCCCAAAAAATAAAATCGAGAGATCGGTCTATATGGCCGCTATATCCAAATCTGGATCAAATCTGAGCCATATTGCAGAAGTGTGTCGGGGGGCTTAACTTAACTCACTGTGCCATATTTCGGCGACATTGAACAATAAATGCGCCTTTTATGGACCCAAAACCTTAAATCGAGAGATGGGTCTATATTGCAGCTATATGCAAATCGAGACCGATCTGGGCCAAATTGAAGAATAATGTTGAAGGGCCTAACACAATTCACTGTCCCAAATTTCGGCGACACCGGACAATCAATACGCTTTTTATGGGTCCAAAATCCTTAATCGAGAGATCGGCCTATATGGCAGCTTTATCCAAATCTGGACCTATCTGAGCCAATTTGAAGAAGAATGTCGAAGGGCCTAACTTAACCCACTGTCCCAAATTTCGGCGAAATCGGATAATAAATGCGCCTTTTATGGGCCCAAAACCTTAAATAGAGAGATCGGTCTATATGGCAGTTATATCTAAAACTGAACCGATCTGGGCCAATTAAAAGAAAGATGTCGAGTGGCCTAACACAACTCACTGTCCCAAATTTCGGCAAAATCGGATAATAAATGTGGATTTTATGGGCCTAAGAACCTAAATCGGCGGATCGGTATATATGGGGGCTATATCAAGATATAGTCCGATATAGCCTATCTTCGAACTTAACCTGCTTATGGACAATAAGAGAATCTGTGCAAAGTTTTAGCTCAATATCTCTATTTTTAAAGACTGTAGCGTGATTTCAACTGACAAACGGACGGACATTGCTAGATGGTCCTGGATTTTTTCGCTGATCAAGAATATATATACTTTATAGGATTGGAAATAGATATTTCAATATATACCAATATGCTCCGCTCTCTCCAAGGTCATGGAGAGCATGGTTAATCACCATCCTGTGAGGTTTTTAAGTGAGTCTAAAGGCCTTCTTAGCGACTAACAGTATGGGTTCCGCAGAAATCGCTCTACGGATGACCTCATGGCACTTCTGTCGGAACGTTGGAGTCGGTCAATACACCAGTTTGGTGAAAGTAAGGTTGTGGCTCTGGATATCTCCAAGGCATCGATAGGGTCTGGCACGGTGCACCACTATCAAAGCTTGCCGCATTTGGTGTCGGTAATGGCGTTGTTCGATTTATTTCGAGCTTTCTCAAAGATCGCACTATTCGAGTCGTTATAGATGGGTTCTCATCTAATAAGCACAAATTGACCGCAGGTGTACCCCAGGGCACTGTTCTTTCTCCTTCTCTTTTTCTAATTTTCATCAACGATCTATTGGGTCACACATCGAAGCCAATCTACTCATTTGCGGATGACAGTAATCTCTGTCATTCGTACTCATTCGACCATAGGCCAAGTCTTCGAGAGATTAAGGACAAGAGGCGGGTTATGGACGATACACTCTGCCAGGATTTGCTGACCATTTCTGAGTGGGGTCAGTGCTGCTTGTTGTCACATAAACGATTCGCTGGCCCACCATCTTTGTCTATCAACGGTGTAGATGTTGAGCAATAAGAAGCTCTTGATGTTCGGGGCATGAAAATACAAAGTGATGTCCGTTGGGCTGAACATGTATTCGAAGTGTCGAAAGAAGCATTCAAATGCTTAGGCTTCCTTAAACGGTGTAAGAATTACTTTACTCCGTCTGATCTTCTTAACATCTACACCACTTTCATAAGGCGGAAATTGGAGTACAACTCAGATATATGGGCTGGAGCTTCATAATCATCCCTGGAGCTACTGGACCGTGTACAGAGGAGACCGATGGCGTTGATTGGGGACAGTGGGGTAATCGCTAGAACAGCGCGTTGTTTGGCGCTGTTCTATCGGTACTTTCATGGTGTGTGTTCGTCTGATATTCGTCTTCTTATTCCTGATGTAAGGATGTATGTCAGGGATACTAGACATTCCAGAAACTCAAACCCGTTTTCCATTGATTGGCCAGCGGACCGCACAATGCATTATGGAGAGAATTCTTATTTCGCCCCAACCGTTCGATTGTGGAATCGACTTCCCGCTAATGTTTTTCCCACCCACTTTGACATCCAAAGATTTAAGACAAATGTCAATAAATACCTTGCACCATCAGACTACCATTTATTTCGATCTTTGCAGAACTCCTTAAATGGTAAAACTTTCGGCAATGATGAGGCTATAAAATCGCACTTGGTTCAGTTTTTTGCAGATAAAGGCCAGAAGTTCTATGAGTGTGGAATACTAAATTTGCCAGAAAGATGGCAAAAGGTTATCGAACAAAATGGCAATTATATATTTGATTAAAGTTCATTCTAAGTTTTATTAAAAATGCATTTACTTTCTTTTAAAAAATCCGCAATTACTTTTTGGGCAACCCAATGCATCAGTTTCCCCCCTCCAATTCCTAATTTCCTCTCTCCAACGCAATGCACCGCATTCATAGGGGACACCCACTGCGTGTTGGCTGACAGAAAAAAAATCAAAAAAAGTAACTTCGTAACTTCAGCAAAAACTCTCATTACCAAATAACCAGAAGGGTAAGCTCATTCAAGAAAGTATAACTACTTATTTTTAGGCTTTGTTTCTAACGACATTTACATGGCGATTTCCTAGAAGGAAAATCCTTCTACACAAGTGTATCGATAGTTCATAACTAGGTACCTATGCCTAAGTACACTATAGTGTAATAATGCTCAGAAAAACTCAGAATTTAACATTTTTTTTACAGGTAAAAAAAAGTACGACATTTTCAAGTAAACTTCTCAAGTTCCTGTTGAGTATTTCCTGAAACCAATTCGTCTATAATATTTTTTTGAACATAAGTGTGCTATTTGTCACTTTTAATGATACTTAAATTGGCCAATCAATATTTCATAGATTCATTATCGAACAATTCAAATAATTTCATTGCATTTTTAATAAAAACTTACTATGTGACAAACAAACACTCACTTATTAAAGTGCAAAAATCATAAACATAGTCAAGACTGTATCTTTCAATGATTGTGACAACTAAATTACATCATGCGTGAGTTATCATCATCATCATCATCTCACTGAAAACGAGTCATAAACTTTGTTTAAAATTTAATTATTTCGGCATATGTGTGTCTTATTATTATTTTTTGTTTTTTTTTTGTTTTTGTTGAACAATTTAAGTTTTTATGTGATCCATTAACACACAGTTTTTGCGCAAAATATGAAAGGGGAATTAATAAAAACATGATTTAAGCTTAAGTTGTTTATATTAAACTCAAAGAAAAAAGTTGGTAGTTGAGACAAAGAAATAGTTGCCCTATCTTACAAACACCACTATGAGTGTTATGGGTAGTATATTAACGTTATCATTCCTCTTGAAACATATGGAAGAGTACATCTATGCCCCCAATAGGGTGTACATATTCTTGAATGTTGTTGAATTTTCAAAACGTTATAGTTATATCCATCTAATTACGCTATATTCCTTTAATTGAACTAGAACTTCATTCCAATGTGTTTCATGTCCCTAAGCCGGAGATGTTCGAATATATCGCATTATATCCTTGCATAAGGCCTACAGCAATGTATCTTCAACATGAGGTATGCATACAATCATTATTGAAGTTTTAATTCAATGTCTCTATTGTAGAGAAACATAGTGATATTCCTATATCTGATAATTCTCAATCTTTTGATATAACTTTTTGAAATCCCAGTGATGCCAATATGGCATTAATCCATCAACAACTATGGAGTGGTTTTAGTTGTTAAATATTTCCATACTTTTTCTAATTCTTCCTCAATTGACTATCATTAAATTTTTGAGTGATAGAACAAATTAACCACACCATTGAAAACCTCTTCTAATAACAAATTGAGCGCTACGACTTCAAGTGCTATTATTATTGTATTTGTAAAGTTAATTGCAAATATTTTTCTAGCTTTGAAAATAAACAACTGAACTTTTAATTAAGTGCAACATTAACTGCCACCAATTAGTACACGGAAAAGTATGCGAAATTCTATAGTAATTGAGTTCCCCTCATTGAGTGGAGAGTATAATTAATAAAGTCAAAATTATTGTTAAAATACGTCATGTGAATGGAGAAACAAAATGATTTTGACATTTGTAAACTCTTAACAAGTAAAAGCGTGCTAGGTTCGGCCGGGCCGAATCTTATGTACCCTCCACCATGAATCGCATTTGTCTAATTCTTCACCAGTATCTCTTTTTAGATAAACAAAGAATAAAAGAAAAGAATTGCTTTTCTAATTGAATTTCAGCCAATTGGAATTGGGAATTCAGAATTGGGCCTTTTAGGGGCTCAAGAAGTAAACTAGGGAGATCGGTTTATAGGGGAGCTGTATCAGGCATTTAGACCATATTTGACACGTATGTTGGAGGTCATGGAAGAAGCCGTTGTATAAAATTTCAGCCAAATCGGATAATAATTAGGCCCTCTTAAGGCTCAAGAGGTTAAGATCCCAGATCAGTTTATATGGCAGCTATATCAGGTTAGAAACCGATTTGAACCATATTTGTCACAGTTGTTGGAAATCGTAACAAAACACCTCATGTAAATTTTCAGCCGAATCGGATAGCATTTGCGCCCTCTATCGGGTAAAGAAGGCCAAATTTAAGATCGGTTTATATGGCAGCTATATCAGGTTATGGACCAATTTAAACCATACTTGGTACTGTTGTTGGAAGTCATAACAAAATACCTCATGTAAAATTTCAGCCAAATCGGATAGCATTTGCGCCCTCTATCGGGTAAAGAAGGCCAGATTCAAGATCGGTTCTTATGACTGCTATATCAGGTTATGGACCGGTTTGAACCATAATTGGCACAGTTGTTGGAAATCATAACAAAACATCTCATGCAAAATTTCAGTCAAATCGGATGAGAATTGCGTCCTCTTGTGGCTCAAGAAGTCAAGATCCCAGATCGAGGAGTATCATTAAGAGCCGGTCCCGCCTGGTCTCTCAATAATACTCTTCGCTCGATACCGCTGATACTCCGCGACTACTGTTGCAGCTACTCCGTATGAAGCATTCCTCTATCCGCAACCTGTGGACGCGCCCGGTAACTCGCAGCTAAGATTCTCCTGACAGCAATTAACTCCAAACAAATTGAAGCACAATGTTTCAGCCTGTGTGGTGCTCAGAGCTATCCCGTGCCAGTTGTGGGACACTGGTGATGTGCATTAGCATCACTTCCCAATATGAGGCTCTTTTTCCCTGCGGAAGCGGCTTCAACCAGCAATTTAAGGCTTGAAGGTGGCATCTCTGCATCGTGTGCTATATATAAGTATCCAACTTGTCATCTCTATCAGATTGCCTCCTTCATTTTTGCAGCTGAGAATGCCTAAACCCAAACCATTGATATGATGCTTCATTCTTTTTTAACATATTCCAAATTAGTTTTACCTTTCGGTAAGACTTGCG